>NW_006203075.1:248132-254722 GCF_000334495.1 Tupaia belangeri chinensis | reverse complement strand
TCAAAACATGACAGCTGGAGGTCTATTTTCTTTTCTTTTATTGGTTTGATATGATGGGTATGCACTGGTAACAAAAAATAAAATAAAATAAAATGTCGTGATATGGTAGTACATATGATATCTAAAATGTTATCCAGTTAAAACTGCATCTTTTATTTATTTTTTGAGAGATTTTTGCTATAGGGTGCATGTGCTTGCTAGAAAGAGAGAGATAGAGAGACAGAAAGTGAGAAATCATCTCCCGGGGGATGGCCACACCACAATCTCTTCTCCTCCATTCTCCTCTCAGGATCTTGGGCACACATGCACAACTCATCTGGTGTGAGTTTAAACCACCAGGTCTGAGACTTGAACTGAAGTTGACTACATGGGAGTCCAGAGATATAGCTATTACGCCAATTGCTGGTCCCCCAAACTGCATCATTTAAATTTACAGTGGCCCAAGCACACTGTGAAGTGATCAAAGTACTACATATAATCTCTATTGCAACTACTCAACTCTGCCATTGTAGTGTGACAGCAGTAATAGATAATATGGAAACAAATGATTATTGTCATGTTCAAATAAAACCTTATTCGTTATCATTTATATTTAAATGTTATATAATTTTCATGTATAATACACTATTATTCTTTTAATTTTTTCCTCAATCATTAAAAAATGTGAAAACTGCTCTTAGCCCGCAGACTAAACAAAAACAAATAGCAAGACAGATGTGTCCAGGGGTCATCATTTGCCAACTCCTGACACGCATGGTCATCCAGAATAGTATTTATCAACATGGTGTTGAGAAACTCCTTGAACTTTCTAAAGAATAAAAAGTCAAATAACTTTATAGAAAATCATATACTAAGACCAGCAGGTGGTATGGTGGTTAAGGCACTGGATTCCTACATGGACAACCATGGTTCAAGTTTTGAACTGAATGGCTTGAAAATCATGACAAATATATACATAAATAAGTAAAAAAATTTTAAAACTAAAGTTATATATGTCTCAGTTGGATTTATGCTATATATATTAAACATTAAAATCTCCCACAATACAAGAATTCATTTATCTTTGCCTAGTCCAGTTGCAATACCACTTATTTATTTACCAGGGAGTTCTTGTTTACAAAAAAACCCTTATTTGCATGCCTTAGAATAAATGTGTCATATATATTTCAAGAAATTTCTATATGGTCCAGTCTACTTATTTTGCAAATGAGTAAAGCGAAGTAACTTAGTACAGAAAATAAAGGATGTTCTTATTCTTCTAGAAAATGGCCAACCATTTATTAGCCTTAATAACAACAACAACCAGAATCAGTTTTAAGTCAATCCCAATCTACAATTTTACATCAGTAATCTGCCAATCAATTATATAACACCCTACCCTCTATGAAAGTCAGTCAACAACAGCCTCACTCCATAAACCATGCTTCTGAAAGTAAGCCAAACAACAGTCTCGATTAATTAACTATACTTCAATGGCTGGAAGTTAACCAGTTTCTAAATACTGCTTTCAAATCTTCAAGTTTATACATAGTAAAACAAATATTAAGCGAATGTTCACAGGAAAAGGTGACTATGTAAAGGTGACTGTGAATTGATTCATTTTGCTTAGTTTTAAACAACTAATTTTCCATTATAATCTAATCTGTTCTACTTCAAGTTCAGGTAAATATCTTGTAGTTACTGAAAGAAGGCTAGCCAAATACAACCTGCCACCTCTCAAAGCCCGGTGGATGTACAGTAATACAAACATTCTGAGGAGTCACATTGCCTCAACTTAATCATCTTATTTTTGAAATTTAGGGTAAAATAAAGTACCAGAGATAGTATGTTTCACTACAGAAGTTTAATCATTCACTTTAATACAGAAATGTATAGTCTTTATTTTTCATCTACTGGTTCTTAATCTGAAAGTAGCTTTACAAGTATAGCCTTAGACAAATACCATATACTCCCACTCATATGAAGTACCTATAATAGTCAAAATCATAGGGACAGAGTGGTGACTAAGGAAAAGGAACAATATAGAGTTATTATTTTATGGGTATAGCATTTCAGCTTTGTAAGATAGAAAAAGTTCTGGAGATGAATAGTGGTGATAATTGCACAGCTCTATGAATATACTTATACTATTGAACTGTACACTTGAAAATGGTTAAGATGATACATGATATGTTTTGCATACTTAACCACAGTAAGATTAAATTATTCAGTTATAGATTTGAATCCAGTGATCAATGTCTATTGTTATGCTAGTACCATACTGTTGGAATTACTGTGGCTTTGTAATAATTTTTTGTTTTTGTTATTTTATTTTTTTATGGTGAAAAAGTGTATATGGGCCATTACCCCCTAAGCCTATGCTGCGGATCAGGGAGCAACAGCACCCAGTGAGGCCAACTGAGGCAGGAGATGGCTTCAGGCTTCCTACTGCCTTCCAACCCACCCAAGGTACATCCCTTCATCACCATTAGCCCCTGCACCTGTACTGTGGATCAGGGAGCAGCAGCAGCCAACAAGGCCAACTGAGCCAAGAAGACCACCTCAGACCTCTAGCTACCTTCTGACCATTCAGGAATAGTTTGATACTTCAATAGTTTTCTGAATCACCAGCACACTCCTTTTCCCTCTTCCATTTGAAACTCTCCAGCTTGGCCCCAAGTGCACCTGGTTCCAAACGAGATCAGGAAAGGAATCAACACCTAAAGGTGGCTATGTACACACTTCTTTGATTGGAAGACAGGGCCCTCTACCAAGAACACATCTGAGAAGTAGAGCTCTTCTGCACCCTGACACTACAGAATCAACATCAGAAAAGTAAAAAGAAGGTTATAATCATTCCGATAACTAGAAATTGGCTCAGAGGAACAAAAAATACGGGAAAACAAGAAAATATCTCCTCCTCAATGGAACAGAGGAACTCTTCTTCAACCATGGACAGCATAGGCGAATTTGCAGGAATGTCAGAAGTAGAGTTCATAATATTCATAGTGAAAGATGAGAAAGTCTTTCCAGGATTTGAAGGATGAGATATATATTTTAAAAAATCAATCAGAAGTTCTTGGGAACCAGCAGTTAGCGTAATGGCTATGTCGCTGGACTCCCACGTAGTCGACCGCGGTTTGCGTCTCGGACCTGGTGGCTTAAATCTCATGCCGGGCGCGTGTGCGTGCGTGCCCAAGATCCCGAGAGGAGAATGGAGGAGAAGGGATTGCGGCGTGACCATCCCCCCTGGGGGGTGATTTCTCGCTTTCTGTCTCTATGTCTCTGTCTGTCTGGCGAGCGCACGCGCCCTATAGCGAAAACCTCTCCAAAAAAAAAAAAAATCAATCAGAAGTTCTAGAAATTAAGACAGTAATACAAGAAATCAAGACCTCTCTTGATTTCTCCCCATGGCACATCATAGCCTGAGTGGTAAAAATCACAGACAAAAACAAGATTCTAAAAATGGCAAGAGAAACATCAAGTCACTTCAATGGTTATCCTATAAGGCTAATAGCAGGCCTCTCAACTGAAACTGAAACAATGCAGGCAAAAAAAAAAAAAAAAAAAAAGAATGGAAAGACATATTCAGAATACTAAAAGAAAAACAATTTCAACCAAGAATACTATATCCAGCAAGATTATCTTTTAAATGGAAAGAGTAAGTAAAATCATTCACAGACAAACAGAAACAAATAATTTACTAATACTGGACCAGCTCCTCAAGAAGTATTGAGGACCATATTCTATAAGGAAAACTAAAGAGGGATAGACAGAAATAAGAGAATAAGAAACAACCAAGAATATGTCTAACAAAATGGCAGGGACAAATCTGCAAATATTGATAACAATATTGAATGTTAATGGATTAAATTCTGCAACTGAAAGACAAAGACTGGCTGATAAAAAGACAGAAACCTTCTATTTGATGCCTACAAGAAATGGACCTCATGGATAAGGACACACATAGACTAAAAGTGAAGGAATGGAAAAGGATATTCCATGCAAATAGAAATTTAAAAAAGACTGGAGTTGTGATACTGACACCAGACAAGATAAATTTTAAGACAAAAACTCTAAGAAGAAACAAAGAATGACATTATATTTTATTAAAAGAGCTAATTAATTCACTAAGAAGAAATAACACTTATAAATATTTATGCACCCAGCTGAAGAGCACACAAATTCATGGAAGAAAGACTGCTAGATCTAAAGGGAGAAACAGTCTACAATACATTAATCATTGGGGATAAACATCCCCCTATCTCCTTTGCACAGATCATCTAGACAAAAAATAATAATAATAATAATAATAAGCAAAGAGATATGGGATCTAAATGACACCATAAATGAAATGGACTTGACAGACATTTATAGAACCTTTCACCCAACAACCACAAAATATACATTTTTCTCACCCCTGCATGTAACCCTCTCAAAGACTGACCACATGATAGGGCACAAAACAAGCCTTTACAAATTCAAAGGCATAGAAACTAGATCCAGCATCTTCTCCAACTATGATGGAATTAAACTTGAAATTGAGCTCAAAAAAGTCCCTCAAAAATACACAAATATATAGAAACTAAACAACCTACTCTTGAATGACTTTACAAACACTGAATAAATTAAGACCAAAATCAAAAGATTCATTGAAAATGATAATGAGTGCACAATAAACCATAATCTATGGAACACAGTGAAAGCAGTCATAAGAAGGAAGTTCATATCAATTAATGCACATAAGAAAAAGATGGAAAGGTGGCAAATAGACAACCTGACAACACATCTCAGGGAACTGGAAAAACAACAACAACAAAAATGCCAGGAGAAAAAAAATAATAAAAATTTGAGCAGAAATACATAAAATAGAGAAAAAAAACTGTACAGAAAATAAATAAAACCAAAAGTCTGGTTCTTTGAAAGATGGACAAAACTGATACACTATTAGCTAGACTAATTTTTAAAAAGAGAGAAAGGAACCAGATAAATCAAATTTGTAATGAAGCGGGCTATACATACATACATACATACATACATACATACATATATGCACATACATGTATACATATATATTTGTGTGTATGTATATATATACACATATATATGTATGTATATACTATACATATATAGATGTATACATATAGGTATGTACATATGTGTATATATGCACACATACACACAAATATATAGATACACACACATACATACACACATTGGAGAGACAGTGAGAAAGTGAGAAATCACCCCCTGGGGGGATGGCCATACCACAATCCTTTCTCCTCTAAACTCCTTGCAGGACCCCGGGCACACATGCACACATGCCCAGTGTCATTTTTCAAGCCATAAGGTCTGAGGCTCGAACTGTGGTTGGCCATGTGGGAGTCCAGCAATGTAAATGCTATATCATCTGCTGGCCCAAAACAGGTAATATTACAACATGTGTAACAGAAATATAAAACATCACTAGAGAATATTATGAGTGATTATATGCCAACCAGCAAGAAAACCTGGATGAGACAAATTTCTGCACACATATAAGCTACCAAGACTGAATCCGGAAGACACAAAGAGCCTAAATAAACCAATAATAAGCAATGAAATTGAATCAATGCTAAATAACATCCCAACAAAGAAGAGCCCAGGTCCTGATGGTTTCACTCCTGAATTATACACAACTTTTAAAGAAGAGCTAACCCCCATTCTACTCAAACTATTTCTAGAAATCCAAAAGGAAGGAACCCTCCCAAATTGACTTTATGAAGCTTCCATCACTCTCATCTCCAGAACAAAGACTTAACAACAACAACAAAACAACAACAGACCAATATCTCTGATGAATATAGATGCAAAAATTTCCAACAAGATACTAGCAAATCATATCCAACAACACATTAAAAAGATCAAACACTAGGATCAGGTAGGCTTTATCCCAAGGATGCCTGGGATACAACATACACAAAACCATAAATGTAATACACCATATTAACAGAAAGAAAGATTAAAAAACCATATGATCATATTAATTGATGTGGAAAAAGCATTCGATAAGATACAACATCCCTTCATGATTAAGACTCACAGCAAAATGGCATAGAAGGTATATTTCTCAACACTTAAATAAAATTCATAGTTAATATCATACTAAATTGGGAATAGCTGAAAGTTTTTCCACTAAAAACTGGAACAGGACAAGGCTACCTACTTTCTCCACCCTTTTTCAACATAGTACTGGAAGACCTAGTTACTGCAAACACATGAAAGACTAAAATCTCACTCCCATTCTCTAAAATACATTACAAAGCTGTGATAATCAAAACAGCATTGTACTGGCATAAAGACAGACAGGTGGACCAATGGAACAGAATAGAAACACCAGAAATAAATCCAAAAAAATACAACCAACTGATTTTTGACAAAGGGTACCATTCAATCCTGTGGGGAAAAGAAAATCTCTTTAGCAAATGGTACTGGGAAAACTGGGTATCCACCTGCAGAAAGATAAAACTGGACCCCTAGCTCTCATAATTAACAAACATCAACTCAAAATGGATCAAAGTTCTAAACTTAAGACTTCAAACTATAAAACTACTGTTGCACAATGTAGGGAA
>NW_006203075.1:243159-248114 GCF_000334495.1 Tupaia belangeri chinensis | reverse complement strand
GCACAATGCAGGGAAAACTCTTGGAGACATTGGATCAGGCAAAAATTTCTTAAATAAGACCCCTAAAGCATAGGCAATAATCCCCAAAAGAGACAATTGAGATTATATCAGGTTAAAAAGTTTCTACTCAGCAAAAGAAACAATATTTAGAGTGAACTGGCAACCCAATGGAATGGGGCAATATATTTGCAAACTATGCCTCAGACAAGGCACTAATAACCAAAATATACAGGGAACTCAAGTGGTTTACAAAAAAAAAAAAAAAAAAAACAACAACAACAACAAAAAACACAAACAAACAAATAAACCAATTAAAAGATGGGCAAAAATGAGCTGAACAGACAACTCTCCAAGGAAGACATACGGAAAACCAAAAATCATATGAAAAAAATGTTCAATATTCCTTCTCATAAGAGAGGTGCAAATCAAAACAATTCTAGTCCCAATCAGAATGGCAAAAAAAAAATAATAATAATAATAATGCTAAGTGCTGGTGAGGCTGTGGTGATGAGGGAACTCTCCTACACTGTTGGTGGGAATGTAAATTAGTATAGTCACCATGGAGAACAATATGGAGATTACTCAAAGACATACAAATATGATCCAGCAATTCCATACCTGGGTATCTACCCAAAGGACAGAAGAATTCTTCATTGGAAAAGTGCTTGCACATCCATGTTTATTGTGGCATTATTCACAATTGCTAAGATAGGAAACCAACCCAAATGTTCACAGACAGATGAATGGATTGAAGTGTGGCATATACACTCTATGGGATACTACTCAGCCATTTAAAAAAAAAAAAAAGTGAGCCTGGCATTTGACAGAAAGTAGATGAATATGGAGGATTTACTGCTAACTGAAGCAAGCCAGACTATTAAAGAGACATTGTATGTCTTCACTTAATATATACCAACTGTCTGCACTCAATGGTGGAAACTGAAAGATTGGATGATACAGAAGCATGGAGAATAACTGTAGATATTGGAGACAGTATGGGAGGAGGGTGGAAGGTGGAGAATGGTGAGAGGAAGGGAATGAAGGAGAAAAATAGAGAGGCAAGACATTTAAGGGACATAGTAATGGAGGACTGTCTATTGATGATAGTGTGTCCGATATCATCAATAGACAATTGATGTCTTTAACTGAATTGGTGTGCAGTGTATTCATGTTAGGAAAATTAATTTTATAAGCTGTTGTGATGTACAGTGATTGAATGTATAAATTCTTAAAAATATAAATAAATAAAATCTCTAGAAATACAAAAACAAAGTGTGTTATGTAATAGGTTTAGAAATCAAGAAATGTGAGTCCTTCAACTTTGTTCTCCTGTTTTGGCTAGTTAGGGTTCCTCACAATTCCAAATAAATTTGAGGGTTAGTTTTTTCCACTTCCAAACACAGACACACACACGCGCGCGCGCTACTAGAATTCTGATTGGAATTGCCCTAAAGTCTGTACATGGTTTGGGGAAGTACTAACATCTTAACAATAATTAGTATCCAACCCATGAACACAGTATGTTTTTTTCATTTAATTAAGGTCCTTTCAATTTCTACTGGGTCATCAGAAAAATGATGTATTTTTCTGTACAAAAATTTCATTATGATTTTTCAGATAATCCAATATTAGCAATTTTTTGTCATGATCAGTGTACAGATTTTTTAACTTCTTTATTCCTAGGTAAAAAAATTTTCCTTGAATACAATGAGATGACATCCTGATAAACCTATAAGTTAAAAAGTATTAAGTTGAAATGTATTTAATATGAATTTAAATGTATTTAAATGAACTCATAACACTTACATTAACCTATTCTTGTACAAAATTAGCTAACACAAAGCAAATTTTATAGTGAAGTGTTGAATATCTCATTTAATTTATTAAATACTATACAGAAAGTTAAAAAAAAAAAGAATAGATGTATGGACACTTGAAACAGTTTCTACTAAATGTGTATCATTTTTACATCAGTGTAAAGTCGAAAAAATTTAAGTCAAATCATAGTAAGCTAGGAATCATTTGTATTTTATATTTTATGCTCTTTTTTTGCCCTTAAGTTTATTTCTTCCATGAGAGACAGAGAAAGAGGGAGAAAAAGACAAGTACCCTTAATAGGCTTCACACTATAATCACCCTCCCAACATTCCCATACAGCCATAAAATAAGCACACACACACAGATTGAGTGAACAGGTTTACAAAACTCTGATCTTCCATATGGATCCAACATTTTGGAGCTATACACAACCATTATTTTTAAATGTGATACAGGACACGTGTAGCTGTAGCAGTTCAGAAGCTGAGAACTGCATGAATCAAAGAGGTGGGGGCAGAGGGGGTGTGAGAGAGAAAGCAAGCTTTCAGGTCTAGGACTTGAACCAGTCGGCCATGTTTGAGTCCAGCACCTTAACCACCATGCTACCTGTTGACCCCCAAGTGGCCCTGAGTCATATTCTTTTAGGTACTACTGTAAGTGGAATTGTTTTCTTAATTTTCTTTCTTTCTTTTTTTTTTTTTTGAAGAGAGATTTTTTGCTATACAGCATGTTGCTTGCTAGAAAGAGAGAGACAGAAAGCAAGAAATAACCCCCCAGGAGAAATGGCCACACCATAGTCCCTTCTACTCCATTCTCCTCTCGGGATTTGGGCCACACATGCACACGTGCCGGCATGAGTTTTAAGCTGGCGGGACTGGGACTCGAACCATGGTCAATTAATGGGAGTCCAGCAATGTAACCATTTCACCATCTGTCCTCCTCTATGCATTCTAACTTTTTTCTCTCTTTTTTTAAAAACAAACAAACAAAAACAAAACAAACCCCCAGCTCTCTGCCCCCACTTAGGCCTTTCTCTTTTTTAATCTCCCTCTTTTCCTCACCTAGGACAGGAACCTGCTAGCCACCTCCAAGGTTGCCTGATTTTGGCCCCGCAGGCACGCAAGCTTGCCTCAAGTGGTTTTCCACTTTCATCCCAATTCAATTCTTTTGTGAACTATTTTTTTCCCTTTTTCCACCTTTTCTCCTAGCCCTTTCATCCTTTTTTCTTTGCCCTCTCTATTTCTATTTTCTACCTTCTTTTTCTTTACTATATGTTTCTGTTTTACTTCTCAGCTCTTACCCTCTGCCTAGAGTAGTTTGGGTGCAAAGTAGATAACCATCTCAGCATTGTGAGATTTGGAGTATCCTTTGCACATCACTGTAGGATTTGCAAAATTACTGAAATTCCCCTTCACATATCCGATTGTAAAACTCCACTTGTGATTCCCACATTTGATGACTTAGTTAAAACTAGAAATAGCGCCATATCATTTCACAGTTGGGGAAACACACAAGTTCACAGTCACTGAATTCTTCTCCAACAAATTGACCTGAAGCAAATACATTACCAAATTACTAGAAATTGAAGAAGGAAGCATGAGAGAATCAAGCAGTACATCCCCACCAAGGGAACAATGCAACTTGTCTCCAAGTAGGAATAATTTAGAACATATTACTGAAATGTCAGAAAAAGAATTTAGAATATTTATGGTAACAAAATTCCATGAGATGCAAGAGAAAAGAGATGTAGAGCTCCAAGAGATGAAGAAGTCCTTCAATGATATGAAAGAAGAATTGAACACCATAAAAAAGTATCAATCAGAATTGTTAGAAATGAAGAGTATAATACAGGAAATTAAAAACTCCCTCAAAAGTATCGAAAGCAGGCTAGAACATGCAGAAGATCAAATTTCTGAAGTAGAAGACAAAACCAATCACCTAGAAAAAAATATATAAAAAATACTGAGAAAACAGCCAAGAAAATTGAAGACAGTATACGAGAAATATTAGATACCATGAAATGCCCAAATATATGAATAATTGGTATCCTAGAAGGTGAAGAAACTAATAAGGGTATTGATCATTAATTCCACAAAATCCTAGAAGAAAACTTTCCAAGTCTAGAGAGGCACTCAAACATCCAGACCCAAGACATACAAAGAACCCCTAGTAGAATCAATCCAAGAAGATCCTCTCCATGCCACATTATAGCTAGATTATCCAAAACGACAAAGACAAGATATTCAGATTGGCAAGAGAGAAATGTCAAATCACTTACAAAAGCTATCCCATCAGGCTAACACCAGACTTCTCATTGGAAACAATGAAAGCAAGGTAAGAACGGGGAAATATATTCAAAGTGTTAAATGAAAAACAATTTCAACCAAACAATTCAGACAAAATAGACTTTGAGACAAAAACCATAAGAAAAAACAAAGAAGGGCATTTATGTAGTAATAAAAGGGCTAATTCACCAAGAAGATATAGTGCTTATAAATATCTATGCACTGAACTCAGGAGCACCCAAATATGTAAAGGAAAGACTGTCTGATCTAAAAGGAGAGATAGACTGTAACACTATAATTGTTGGAGATCTCAACACCCCATTATGTCCATTGGACAGGTCAAGGAGACAAAATATAAGCAGAGAGATTAAGGACCTCAGTGATACCATGGACCAGATGGACTTGATAGACATCTATAGAACTTTCCACCCACAAAACACAAAATACACATTTTTCTCAGCCTCGCATGGTACTTTCTCAAAGGTTGATCACATGATAGGGCACAAAACCAGCCTTTACAGATTCAAAGGCATAGAAACTATATCCAACATCTTCTCTGACCATGATGCAATTAAACTTGATATTTATCTCAGGAAAAGCCCTCAAAAATATATGAATACTTGGAAACTAAATAACCTACTTCTGAATGACTCCATGATTACTGCAGAGATTAAGACGGAAATCAAAAGATTCATGGAAACTAATGATAATGAGTACACAAGTTTCCATAATCTATGGGATACTGCAAAAGCAGTCATAAGAGGGAAGTTCATAGCAATTAGTGCACACAAGAAAAAGATGGAAAGGTGGCAAAAGGACAACCTAACATCATGCCTCAGGGAGCAAGAGATT
>NW_006203075.1:242310-242724 GCF_000334495.1 Tupaia belangeri chinensis | reverse complement strand
ATGAATATAGATGCAAAAATTCTCAACAAGATACTTGCTAACTGTATTCAACAGCATATAAAAAAGGTTACTCATCACAACCAGGTAGGCTTTATTCCAGGGATGCAAGGGTGGTTCAACATGTGCAAAACCATAAATGTAATATACCATATTAACAGTAAAAAAGATTAAAAAAATGATCATTTTAATTGATGCAGAAAAAACATTAGACAAAATGCAACATGCCTTTATGGTCAAGACTCTCAGTAAAATTGGCATAGAAGGACTGTTTCTCAACATAACAAAAGCCATTTATGAAAAACCGACAGCTAGCATTATACTGAATGGGGAAAAGCTAAAAGTCTTTCCACTAAAAACGGGTACAAGACAAGGCTGCCCACTTTCTCTACTCCTATTCAACATAGTACTGGAAGG
>NW_006203075.1:203170-241658 GCF_000334495.1 Tupaia belangeri chinensis | reverse complement strand
TCAACTCAAAGTGGATCAAAGATCTAAACCTAATACCGCAAACTATAAAACTACTGGTGCAAAACACTGAGGAAACTCTGGGAGACATTGGGGTAGGCAAAGACTTCTTAAGCAAGACCCCCAAAGCACAGGCAATAATCCCCCAAGTAGACAGGTGGGATTACATCAGATTAAGGAGTTTCTGCACAGCAAAGGACACTGTAATTAGTGTAAATCGACAACCCTCGGAATGGGAGAGAATTTTTGTTAACTGTGCCTCAGATAAGGGACTAATAACCAGAATACACAGGGAACTTAAGCAGCTTACCCAGAAGAAAATGATAAATCTAATTAAAAGATGGGAAAATTAGCTGAATAAACAACTCTCTAAGGAAGACATACAAACAGCCAAAAAGCATATGAAAAAAATGCTCAACATCCCTCATTGTAAGGGAGATGCAGACCAAAACTGCAATGAGCTACCACCTAACTCCAGTTAGAATGACAAAGATAAAAAACAAACAAACAAACAAACAAAAACCAAATAATGATAAGTGCTGGATGTGGTGAAAGGGGAACACTTCTACACTGTTGGTGGGAAGTTTTTGATTAATGCTTCAATCTCTTGTGATAGTTCTGTTCAGATTTTCTATTCCTTTGTGAGTCAGTTTTGGTGATCTGAGTGTTTCTAAAGATTGGTCCATGTCATCTGGATTACCTAATTTTTTGGCATACAGTTGTTCAGAGCATTCTCTTGTAATCCTTTTTATTTCTGAAAGGTCAGTAGAAATGTCCTCATTTTCATTTCTGATTTAGATATTTGTGAGTAAGTGAGTGAGTGTGTGTGTGTGTGTGTGTTTTAAGTGATACTTGCTTAGTTATTTTTCTTGTTAAAGCAGCAAAAAATACTTTTCTGTGATCTGAAACTGAGAAGCCTGAGCAGTATAACATACATTCTTAACTTGCTCTAGGTTTGGTAGAATTCTAAAGTTAGTTTCTCTATCTGACATTTTGCTTAGATTTAATGTATATTGTCAGTTTTTTAAGAGCTCTTTGGCTTAGTTTTGGGAGTATTTTCATGTCCAACCTATTTGGTTTGGTTTGTTTATTTGTAAGTAAACAATCTCATTATTGCTATTTTTAATTACAAAATTATTACAAGGGTTCCAGGTCTAGATAAGATGGAGTAAGCATACTCCATTCTGATTTTTCACTGGATACAACTATAAGACCTAAACAAAATGCATGTAATAGCTTTGAAGACTCTGCAAAGTTAATACTGGAAGGCAGAGTAGAGAACAGACTTTGAAGTACCATCTAACCATCAGTGAATAGATGATTTTCACCCCTTTCAGTATCTTTCAGTCTAGATTTAAGATCGTCTGAAATGTGATGTGGAAATGGGCTTTGGGCCAGATTCCAGGGATGCTTTCTAGCTCAGGCTCAAAGAACAAGGCAGAGATCTCCTAGTAAGTACAAAAGCCTACAAGCACTTAGAAAGTACTGGGAAGAATACTTAAAGGGAGGATCTTTGAAAAATTACATAACTGCATTGCATAAATCTTCTGGTATCATTTCTGAGGAATGCACATGTGGTTCTGCTCCATAAACAGCACACCAAAGACAGAAATGAATTAAGAGATAGACTTCCCAGGTCTCAGACTACATTGAGCACCATACATATGAGATAGATTTGAAAATAACAACAAACAAACAAACAAACAACAACAAAACAAACCCTGCAAAGTCTTTGAAAACAGAACTGGTATTGAAACCACAATCCCACAAAAGCCTAGTTGGAACTTCTAGCCAGAACCACAAGTTAGTTAGCTTCTTGTTAACAGAAAAATATCAACGTTATCTGTAAGATTTAAACAAAACCAGAGTCTCATAACATCAAATTCAAAATATTTATTGGGTTGTTGGGAAAGTCATGACACATTTTTTTTTCATTTCATTTTCTTTTATACATTCAATCACATTATTGTCTTACAAAATGGATATTTCAACAGGTGAACATTTCTCTCTAGTACAGTTGATAAAACTACAAAATATCTTCAACAGATAATACCACATTTCTTTGTGCCACTACATTTTTGCACAGAACAAAACAAAAAAGACTTTCCCGACAACCTAATAGTATACAATCTAAAATTATGAAGCATATGAATAACTGGTGAATCTGGACTCAGAAGAGGAAAAGAAATCAACACATGCCAATGCTGATTTGACAAAGACATTTCAATTATCTGATCAAAAGACTAAAGCAGCTGCTACAAAGTGCTCCAGGGAGTACAAACACTCTTAAAATGAATGAAAAGAAATAAAGTCTCAGCAAAGAAATGGACAATATAAAGAAGAATCTAATGGAAATGTTAGAACTGGAAAAAAAATTTAATTAAAAACATTTTTAATTTGTAAACTTTTTGTTATAGGGTGTGTGAGTGCTTGCCAGAGAGACAGACAGAGAGAGAGGGAGAAAGTGAGAAATCATCCCCCTGAGGAGGATAGCCACACTGGAATCTATTTGTTGCTTCAAAGGACTACGCTGACAAGGTCTTCTCCAGAACGCTTTATTACCCCAAGGCTTCTTACAATCTTCTTCTTCCTCCTTCCTCCATTCTCCCCAGCCTTCTCCCTCCCTCCTTCTTTCTCCGCAGCCTTCCTCTTTCCTCCTTCTTTCTCCGCAGCCTTCTTTTCTCCTTCCCACCTGGGCTCCCTATATATCCGTCCCGCGAACCAGTCCTCTTTTGCCACCAGGCAAGCACTGATAGGCTGAGGCAGTGCCTACGCGTTCCGGAACAGGAACGATAACCAAATATGGGCTTGTTTATGTAGAGGTCTGGGTGCTCTCGGCGCCATGTTAGAGCGGGGGCGCTCTACATCTCTTCTCCCCATTCTCCTCTTGGGATTTGGGGCATGCACGCACATATACTTGGTGTGATTTTTAAGTCCTTGGATCCAGAACTTGAACCACTCAGTTCGTCATGTGAGATCAAGAAGCCTTAACCTCCACATCACCAGCCTGAACAACAACAAAAAATTAATATCAATACTTGGGAGTCAGTACTTGGGAGTCAGTAGGTGAAGTGGTGGCTGAGGCGCTGAACTTCCACATGGCTGACCATAGTTCAAGTCTCAGGCTGGGTAGCTTAAAATTCACACTGAGTATGTGTGCATGTGTGCCCAAAATCTCAAGAGGAAAATAGAGAGGAGTCTGAGGTATGGTCATCCCCCTTGAGAGACTTCTCATTTGCCCTCTCTCTACCTTTCTGTATCTCTTTCTGGCAAGCGCCACATCCTATGGACATCTTCCTTTCTTCCCAAATGGCTAGATCCTCTATGGTCTTAATAGCAGAATAGATATAACAAAAAGACTCAGTGAATTAGAATATAGAAAAATAGAAGGTATCTGAAAACAGGAACCAGCAGTTAGCATAATGGCTATGTCGCTGGACTCCCACATAGTCGACTGCAGTTCGTGTCCCGGACCCAGTGGCTTAAAAGTCACGCTGGGTGTGTGAGCGTGCGTGCCTAAGATCCCGAGAGGAGAATTGAGGAGAAGGGATTGCGAGAAGGGATTGCGGCATGGCTATCCCCCCTGGTGGGTGATTTCTCGCTTTCTATCTCTGTCTGTCTCTGTCTGTCTGGAAAGTGCACACGCCCTATAGAAAAAACCTCTTTAAAAAAAAAAAAAAAAAAAGAAGGTATCTGAAAGCAGAAAGCAGAGAGAAAAACCTAGGACCAGCTGGTGGTGGCTGAGGTACCAATTTACCACATGGTCAACTGCAATTTGAGTCCTAGACCTGGTGGCTTAAAAATCATGCCAGGTGCATATGCGTGAATGCCCCCAAAATCCCAGGAGGAGAACAGAAGAGGAGGGATTGCAGCATGGTCATCCCCCATGGGGATGATTTCTCACTTTACCCCTCTGTTTCTCTTTCTCTCTCTGTCTCTCTCTGGTGAGTGCACACACCCTATGGCAAAAACCTAAAAAAAGGAAAAAAATATAGAGCCTAAGGAACCTGTAAGACAATACTAAAAGTCTAATTTGTTACCAAACTCTCAGACAGAAGGATGGCTAATATCACTTTATACCAGCTATAATGGCTAATATAAAAAACCTGAAATGAACTGTATTAAAGAGAATATGGAAAACTGAATCCCTCATATATTGCTGGTGGGAAAATCCAATGGTGAGGCCACTGTGGGAAAGTCTGGCAGTTCCTCAAAATGTTACAGAATTATCATGTGACTCAACAATGCCACTGTTAGACATATACCACCAAAAAACTGGAAACAGAGACTCAAACAGATACTTGTATACCAATGTCAATAGATGAATGGACAAACCAAAGGTGGCCTGGCATATATATACTGATGTGGAGCAACCCAAGATTGATAACTGCCTGAACCTTCTGTTCTGATATGGAGGAACTTATGAGCAACCTTGAAGCCACCCAGGGCTAATATTAATAGCTGCCTGGGCTTCCTGCTCCCCCATGAGCTAGTTGCCCCTTCCCTCAACTGTTTAGCGGCCAAAGACCTTGAGCACCTTGGATTCCCTGCTTCTTTGCCAGCTCTGAATTAGGGCAGACACTGAGCCCCTTCCCTGAAAGGACAACTCCAAGCATGCTGAAACTGCCTCTCCCCAATTCACTGATAAAAGACTCCTAACTCTCAGCCACGGCTGTAGATTCAGAATAGTAACTCTTCTGTGTCCACCAGAATAATAAAAGTTCTCCTATCTCTCTGAGTGCTATTTCGATTCCTCAGGGTCTGGTTTTCTGCAACAACACAATGGAATATTATATAACCACACATAGAAGTTCTTATACATGCTGCAATATGAAGTAACCTAGAAAACATACACTAAGTGAAATAATTCAGACACATGGGGGCAAATATTGTATGATTCCACTTATCTTCTTTTGAGAGGTTTTTGCTATAGGGCGTGTGTGCTCACTAGACAGACAGAGAGACAGAGAGACAGAAAGCAAGAAATCCCCGCCCCCACCCAGGGGGGATGGCCATGCCGCAATCCCTTCTCCTCCGTTCTCTCGGGATCTTGGGCATGCACGCACACGCACCCAGCATGAGTTTTAAGCCACCGGGTCCAGGACACAAACTGCAGTCAACTACATAGGAGTCCAGCAACATAGTCATTATGCTAACTACTGGTTCCTGATTCCACTTATCTAAAATAAACAGATTCATAGACAGAAAGCAATGTTCTGTAAGGCCAACCTGCTTCGATCTGTACAGTGGTGCGAAGGAACCCTGAGTAGAAGCTACAGTGGCTTAGAAAGATACACGTAGCCACACAAGTAGAGAAAAGTGGGTATCAGGTGGGCTGAGCATTTCTGAAGGAGATAGCCAGGGCACTAGGCTGTTCCCAGGCTTATTCTTTTATAGGGCAAAGGGGGTGGGAGAAGCAGAAGATAAAAGTCAAGTTTTCTATTATGGACTGAAGTTGTGTAACATCTTGTTCCTCTAAACAAGCCTCCTCTGGTCTCCCCTGGCCTTCTCTGGCTGATAACATAGTTCCCTTTAAGCTCTGACAGCAGTGTAGTGTTGGCCCAAGAAAGCAGGACTGTTACTATTGCCCTGCTCAGATTAGGCTGCTCCCTACACCAACCCCATGAGAAAGTTCCAGGTTAATTTGATCAAGAGACCTTTCTGGGTGTGCTGGGTGCACACATGCCCTTGATATGGGTCTGGCTGGAGCAGGGGATGGATCATGGTATCAAGACCCTGTTGAGAGTACTCTTTGTCTCTTTCTCTGTTGTTCATGGAAGAAACAGATAAACAAGTTTTTAAAAATTAGAAAAAAAAATGTGAAAAAAAGTTACCAAGGACTAGAGACAGTAGATTTGGAAGTTATTTCTCAGTGGGCATAGAGTTTCTGTTTGGGACTATGAAAAAGTTCTTGGACTAGATAGTGGTTATGGCTGTATAGCATATATGCCTCTTTTTTAATTAAAAAAGGAATTATTCAATTTTATTTATCATCATTATTATCTTTAATTTGACCAGAGAGAGAGAGAGAAAAATTGAGAGAGCAAACCACTAGGTCCAGGACTGGAATACAGTAGTCCACGTGGGAGTCCACCACACCACTTGCCTGCTGGCCCCAATGCCTCTGAATTGTATGGTAAAAATTCAAAGTCCCAAAAAAAAGAAAAAAAAATCAAAGTGATAAATTTTATGTTATGTAATCTACCACAATAAAAAAGGAGGGGGATGGGAGAGAAATAACGAGGAAAAAAATATTTCCCTATTGTGACAAATGACATAAACCTACAGATTCATAAAGTTTAGTGAATACCAAACAAGATAATTCACAGAAACCCATGTCCCCAAACACACAATAATTAAACTTCTTAAAACTAAAGACAAGACAAAGATTTGAAGAAGCCATAGGAAAACACTTTATTACAAGGAAAAAATGATTCAAGTAACTGATGATTTCTCACTAGGAACTACAGAGACCTGAATTAAGTGATACATTTTTTTAAAATAATTATTTTATTTAATTTTACGTATCCATTTATTTACTTATTTTAATTTGACCAGAGAGGGAATGAGAGAGAGAGAGAGAGAGAAGAGAAATAGAGAGAAAATGAGAAAGCAAGACGCTAGGTCCGGAACTCGAACCACGATTGGCCATGTGGGAGTCCAGTGCCCACACCACCTGCTGGCCCCAAGAGGTACATTGTTTTAAGTGCAGAAACACACAAACACAAAATCCAGCCACCTAAAATTCTATATGCACTTAAAATATTAGTTAGGAAGCAAGATGAAATAAAGATGTTAACATATGGGAAGATTAAGAGAATTTGTTCTCATTAGGTCTGCTCTGAAAGAATTACTAAAAAAAAGGTCTTTAGAAAAATGAAATTAAGGGACCAGCAGTTAGCGTAATGGCTATGTCGCTGGACTCCCATGTAGTTGACCGCGGTTTGAGTCCTAGACCTGGTGGCTTAAACTCACGCTGGGCCCAAGTGCATGCATGCCCAAGATCCTGAGAGGTGAATGAAGGAGAAGGGATTGCAGCATGGCCATCCCTGCAGGGGCTGATTTCTTGCTTTCTGTCTCTCTGTCTCTGTCTGGCTGGCGAGTGCATGCACCCTATACCAAAAACCTCTCCAAAAAAAGAAAAATGAAATTAATATCTGAAAGAAACCTGGCATGTCAAGCATAAAAGATGCACAACAGAAATGGTGAATATAATAAGATTCTTCTTTTCCATTCTTTAAAATATATTTGACCAGATACCAGCAGATGGCGTACTCTCACATGGCTGACTGTGTGAGTCTCAGTTCTGGTGGTTTGAAACTCACAGCAGGTGCATGTACATCCATGCCCCAAATCCCGAGAGGTAAATGGAGGAGAAAGGGACTGCAGAATGGTCAACCCCCAGGGGCTGATTTCTTGTTTTCTGTCTCTGTCTCTCTGGCAACCACATGCACCAGAAAAAATGTCTCTCAAAAAATTAATTAATGAAAAAAAATGTATATTTGATGGTTGAAAGCAAAAATCATAATATCATCTAATGAGGTTTTTAATGACTATAGATGTAACATGCATGCTAATTGCAACATAAAGCATGGAAGAGAAAAGTCTTCTACTTTTTATTTGAAAGTAGTAAAATATTAAATCTAAGTAAAATGTAAAAGTTAAGTGTAAACTGTTCAGCTATTCTGGAAAATAGTTTGTTAGTTTCTTTTCATTTAAATATGCACTTACTGTGTGACCCAGTAATCCTACTGTTAGATATTTACCCAAGAGAAATTAAAACTATAATCCCATAAAAATACACATCAACTCTATTCATAATCATCACACAGGAAAGAACCCATATGTCCAAAATGAGTGAATGAATAAACAAACTTGTTTTATCCATTGAATAACTATTCACCAATAAAAAAGAATGACCTTTTGAAACATACAAGAGCATTTATGAATCTCACAGACATTATGGTGAATTAAAGTCTCAAAAGGTTATATAACGTGTCATTTATTTATTTTACATTCTCAAAAAAGACAAAACTATAATGACTGAGATGATTATCGGTAGTTGCAATACAGCAAAATCTGAAGAACTAAAAAGAGAAATGAATCAATCAGAGTGGAAGATTTTAATTCATATATCTGGTAAGTAATAAAACAAGTAGACAGACAAAATCAGTTAGGATATAAAATATTCAGATAGTGCAATTAAGAAAATTAGCTTGATGGACATATATAGACTACTGTACCCAACAACCGCAGAACACAATTGGTCCCCAAATTATGATGGTTTATGATTTCTTGACTTTTTGACAGGGCAAAAAGTTATGCACATTTAGTGGAAACCACTCAAGATCACAAACCCATTTTGTTTTTCACTTCCAGTACAGTATTCAATAAATTATAGGAGACAGTCAATACATTATTACAAAACAGGCTTTGTGTTAGATGATTCTGCCCAACTGTAGGCTAACATAAGTGTTCCGAGCATGTTTAAAGTAGGTTAAGCTAAGTTATGAAGTTCATTAGGTTAGATATATTAAATGCAATTCAATTTAAGTATTTTCAACTTACAATAGGTTTATCAGTACGTAACTCCATTGTAAGTTAAGCAGATATGTATATGTTTGAGTGCACAAAAAAATTTACCAAAATTGGCCATATACCACAAAAATAGCCTTGACATTTGTCAAAGATTGAAATTAGGCAGAGTACATTCTCTAATACACCACTACAACAAAGATACCATTATATACCCATTAGAATGGATAAAATTAGAGACTGTCCATACCAAGTATCGGTGACTATTTGGAGCAATTGGAGCTCTCCTGTAATACTCATGAGAATATAAAACAGTATATACTCTTTTCAAAAATAGTCTTCTGGGACCGGCAGTTAGTGTAATGGCTATGTCGCGGGACTCCCACATAGTCGACCACAGTTCAAGTTCTGGAGCCGGTGGCTTAAACTCACACCAGGCGCATGTGCGTGCATGCCCAAGATCCCAAGAGGAGAAAGGAGGAGAAGGGATTCTGGCGTGACCATCCCCCCTGGGGGGTGATTTCTCGCTTCCTGTCTCTATGTCTCTCTCTGTCTTTCTGGCAAGCGCACATGCCCTATAGCAAAAAAAACTCTCAAAAAAAAAAAGTTTTCTTAAAGGATTAAAAATACCTTTACCATGTGACTCAGTCATCCTATTCCTAGGTAGTAATCAAAGATAAGTGAAAGTGTATGTTCATACAAAGACTTGTATGCAAAGTTCAAAGTAGCTTATGAGAGCTAAAAGCCAAAAACAGCCTGCATTACTTTTCTATGCATGTAACATATTCTTACCAATTTACTAGCTTAAAATAGGTGTTTCATTTAAATTTATTTTCAAATAATTCCTAACATAGTTCAAAAAAAGGTAAAAAGTGAAGTCTTCATCACACCCCAGACTCTCAGGCATCTACTTCTACCGACATGAAATTCTTGTTTATAGTTTCCTAAACTCTTCAAGTGCTGTTTTGTACATATACAAGCAAACCTTTGTGCATGTGTATTTGTGTGCAGACATGTATATATTTGCTGAGAATGGAAAGGTATAAGCCAGGTACATTTACATGTGAAAGGAAGAGAACTGAGAAATGAAGAAAGCCTATTAACTCTTTATGTGTTTTTGTCATTTAATTGACTATGATAAGCACATATCTAATCCTAGTCAAGAGACTCAGACTTTGGAGAGACAGACCACCTATTTTGTTAATTTTGGCTAATATCTGATTTGTTCTGTGCCTCAATATCTTCGCTTATAATAGAGATGCTGACAGTTTCTATCTAAGAAGGTTTGAGGAGAACATTACAGCAAATAATCAATGTAGTAAAGTACTTTTACTTAGTGCTTAGGATATATTATAGTAAATTAGTTAGTAAATGTTAACTATACAAAAGTAATTGTTTTAGACTCAATTTTAGATTTCTTGCTTTCTGTCTCTCTGTCTCTGTCTGGCTGGCGAGTGCATGCACCCTATACCAAAAACCTCTCCAAAAAAAGAAAAATGAAATTAATATCTGAAAGAAACCTGGCATGTCAAGCATAAAAGATGCACAACAGAAATGGTGAATATAATAAGATTCTTCTTTTCCATTCTTTAAAATATATTTGACCAGATACCAGCAGATGGCGTACTCTCACATGGCTGACTGTGTGAGTCTCAGTTCTGGTGGTTTGAAACTCACAGCAGGTGCATGTACATCCATGCCCCAAATCCCGAGAGGTAAATGGAGGAGAAAGGGACTGCAGAATGGTCAACCCCCAGGGACTGATTTCTTGTTTTCTGTCTCTGTCTCTCTGGCAACCACATGCACCAGAAAAAATGTCTCTCAAAAAATTAATTAATGAAAAAAAATGTATATTTGATGGTTGAAAGCAAAAATCATAATATCATCTAATGAGGTTTTTAATGACTATAGATGTAACATGCATGCTAATTGCAACATAAAGCATGGAAGAGAAAAGTCTTCTACTTTTTATTTGAAAGTAGTAAAATATTAAATCTAAGTAAAATGTAAAAGTTAAGTGTAAACTGTTCAGCTATTCTGGAAAATAGTTTGTTAGTTTCTTTTCATTTAAATATGCACTTACTGTGTGACCCAGTAATCCTACTGTTAGATATTTACCCAAGAGAAATTAAAACTATAATCCCATAAAAATACACATCAACTCTATTCATAATCATCACACAGGAAAGAACCCATATGTCCAAAATGAGTGAATGAATAAACAAACTTGTTTTATCCATTGAATAACTATTCACCAATAAAAAAGAATGACCTTTTGAAACATACAAGAGCATTTATGAATCTCACAGACATTATGGTGAATTAAAGTCTCAAAAGGTTATATAACGTGTCATTTATTTATTTTACATTCTCAAAAAAGACAAAACTATAATGACTGAGATGATTATCGGTAGTTGCAATACAGCAAAATCTGAAGAACTAAAAAGAGAAATGAATCAATCAGAGTGGAAGATTTTAATTCATATATCTGGTAAGTAATAAAACAAGTAGACAGACAAAATCAGTTAGGATATAAAATATTCAGATAGTGCAATTAAGAAAATTAGCTTGATGGACATATATAGACTACTGTACCCAACAACCGCAGAACACAATTGGTCCCCAAATTATGATGGTTTATGATTTCTTGACTTTTTGACAGGGCAAAAAGTTATGCACATTTAGTGGAAACCACTCAAGATCACAAACCCATTTTGTTTTTCACTTCCAGTACAGTATTCAATAAATTATAGGAGACAGTCAATACATTATTACAAAACAGGCTTTGTGTTAGATGATTCTGCCCAACTGTAGGCTAACATAAGTGTTCCGAGCATGTTTAAAGTAGGTTAAGCTAAGTTATGAAGTTCATTAGGTTAGATATATTAAATGCAATTCAATTTAAGTATTTTCAACTTACAATAGGTTTATCAGTACGTAACTCCATTGTAAGTTAAGCAGATATGTATATGTTTGAGTGCACAAAAAAATTTACCAAAATTGGCCATATACCACAAAAATAGCCTTGACATTTGTCAAAGATTGAAATTAGGCAGAGTACATTCTCTAATACACCACTACAACAAAGATACCATTATATACCCATTAGAATGGATAAAATTAGAGACTGTCCATACCAAGTATCGGTGACTATTTGGAGCAATTGGAGCTCTCCTGTAATACTCATGAGAATATAAAACAGTATATACTCTTTTCAAAAATAGTCTTCTGGGACCGGCAGTTAGTGTAATGGCTATGTCGCGGGACTCCCACATAGTCGACCACAGTTCAAGTTCTGGAGCCGGTGGCTTAAACTCACACCAGGCGCATGTGCGTGCATGCCCAAGATCCCAAGAGGAGAAAGGAGGAGAAGGGATTCTGGCGTGACCATCCCCCCTGGGGGGTGATTTCTCGCTTCCTGTCTCTATGTCTCTCTCTGTCTTTCTGGCAAGCGCACATGCCCTATAGCAAAAAAAACTCTCAAAAAAAAAAAGTTTTCTTAAAGGATTAAAAATACCTTTACCATGTGACTCAGTCATCCTATTCCTAGGTAGTAATCAAAGATAAGTGAAAGTGTATGTTCATACAAAGACTTGTATGCAAAGTTCAAAGTAGCTTATGAGAGCTAAAAGCCAAAAACAGCCTGCATTACTTTTCTATGCATGTAACATATTCTTACCAATTTACTAGCTTAAAATAGGTGTTTCATTTAAATTTATTTTCAAATAATTCCTAACATAGTTCAAAAAAAGGTAAAAAGTGAAGTCTTCATCACACCCCAGACTCTCAGGCATCTACTTCTACCGACATGAAATTCTTGTTTATAGTTTCCTAAACTCTTCAAGTGCTGTTTTGTACATATACAAGCAAACCTTTGTGCATGTGTATTTGTGTGCAGACATGTATATATTTGCTGAGAATGGAAAGGTATAAGCCAGGTACATTTACATGTGAAAGGAAGAGAACTGAGAAATGAAGAAAGCCTATTAACTCTTTATGTGTTTTTGTCATTTAATTGACTATGATAAGCACATATCTAATCCTAGTCAAGAGACTCAGACTTTGGAGAGACAGACCACCTATTTTGTTAATTTTGGCTAATATCTGATTTGTTCTGTGCCTCAATATCTTCGCTTATAATAGAGATGCTGACAGTTTCTATCTAAGAAGGTTTGAGGAGAACATTACAGCAAATAATCAATGTAGTAAAGTACTTTTACTTAGTGCTTAGGATATATTATAGTAAATTAGTTAGTAAATGTTAACTATACAAAAGTAATTGTTTTAGACTCAATTTTAGAAAATAAGATTCAAAAGGACCTATGCACCCAGATGAAGACGTAAGTGGACCACAAAATAAACTTAGAGAAGCACATGAAAGGACCACTTTAGAAAGTCAAGAGTTTCTTTTTTCTTTTTTTTAAAGAGAGATTTTTGCAAAAGGGTACACGTGCTTGTTGGAGAGACAGAAAGAGACAGAGAGACAGAAAGTGAGAAATTATCCCTCAGAGAGGATGGCCATGTTGCAATCCCTTGTCTTCTGTTCTTAGGATTTGGGGAACGACACACATGTGCCTGGTGTGCATTTTAAGCTGTTGGGTCCAGGATTCAAACCACATTTGACTATGTGGGAGTTCAGCAATGTAATCATTATGCCATCTGGTCCCTATTATTATTATTTTTAAAAATTTGCTATAAACACATGTGCTCACCAGACACAGACACACATACACACACATTCACACATACACACACAAACACACATAGAAAGTCACCAGATCCAGGACTTGAACCATTCTGTCATGTGGGAGTCCAATACCTCAACCACCATGCCACCTGCTGGCCCCAGTTCAAAACTTGAACTCTCTTCTAGCTCTACAAACATGAAAAAGAAAGATTTCTACATGCTCAAACACAAATATTTGCCTGTCTCAAAAACAAAAGGCAACATAGCAGTAAGGTCTGGCTAAAGCTAGGCTCTCCTGATCTCTGGGTCCAGGAAACAGCTACAGCCACTGGGAGCTTGTACTTCTTTGATGTAACACAAGCACTTTGCATGTGGCACAGGATCATTGTACAGTGAGGCTGTGTAAAAAACAGTTGTGATGACTCCCTCATGTTACTGCTTATGTAACCTGTGTAATTGTTGGGGGTAGTATTAGCAGAGAAAAATTGCACAGAGACCTGAGAAGCTACGTACCAGGCGAGCTGCCACTTTGAGAGCAAGAGTTTCTAGCAACCAGGCTTAATTTTGGACTAGAGTCTTCAATAACTGGCGAGGAAAAACAAAAACAAAAACAACTCCCCCCTCCCACCACCACACACACAAATGCTAGACAGGGAGGAGTAAGCTCAAAAGCAAAGGGGTAAAACTCTGAAAATGAATCTGTAGATGAAAATTTGAAACCATATGATGAAAATATAATCTGGAAATAGAGAAGAAAAAAATCTGGAGAAAAACTTACTGAAGAAATCAAAAAGATGACTTTTGTCTTGAATACATTTGCTGAACTGGATGAACCTGAGCATTGGTTTTCACAGCTATGCCCAGACCAGAAAATGGAAACTAAAGTTTCTGTCTTAATACGAAGACTTTGTACAGAGCTGTGGCTATGAGTCTACCCTTTAGAAAAAGGTGAACCACACACCTCACAACCACTAAAACTGCAAGAAAAATTATTTCTCTCAAACTTTGGCAGGTTGGGGATAGGGAGAATATTTCCTGAGGATCTGCAGTCATAAGTTGGCCTTCAAGAAGGTTTTCAGTTTGAATTATATGATTTTGGTAATCCACAAAACCTCAAGTCATGAATTTAAAGTGGTAGTGAACTAGCTCCAGATGCTTAGTGCAATCTAACACTCTCTGAAGGAAACTTTGTTTATCTCAGGGCCTTAAGAATTAACATATGAGGACAATTAACACATTAGATCCCAATAAAAACAATAAACATTAAGGAAATAAGACCCATACATGAGAACAAACACAACAAATAGAATTATATCTGAAAAATTTTAGACATTGGATTATTTACACATAAAATAATTTTGCTTATTATGCTTCAATAACTAAAAGAGCTTAAGAATAATGAGCAAATTACATGCAGAGCTGAAAATATCAAAGAGAATGTCTACAGTGAAAAATATAATAACTGAATATTTTAATCAGTGAATGTAGTTAACAGCAGATTAGATAAAGCTAAAGTAACACATTAGTATCTTCAAAAATTTTATAGAAAATATGTATTTTGAAAACACTATGCAAGGATTTAAAAATATTTTTATACCAAACTGGAGCCAGCAGATGGTGTGGAGGTTAAAAACTGAATCCAACATGACTGACAGTATAGTTCAAGTTCCAGACTGGCAGCTTGAAAATAATGTTGGGTGCATGTGCATGCATACTCAAAATTCTGAGAGAATGGAAGAGAAAGGATTGCGGTATGGCCATATCCCCTGGAGGTGATTTCTTACTTTCTCTCTGGCAAGCACAGATGCCCTACAACAACAAAAACATTATACCAAAATAAACTCATATTTCAATTTCATTTTTTCAATTAACATTTTAAGTCCCAACAATATGAAAGAAATAAGTTACGTAGAAAGCAAAGAAGTTACGTAGAAATTTAAGGGTGAAAATTAAAAAGAAAGAAAGAAAGAGAGAAAGAAAGAAAGAAAGAAAGAAAGAAAGAAAGAAAGAAAGAAAGAAAGAGAAAAAGAAAACAAGAAGTAAAAAACAAAAACAACAACAAAAAACCCACTAACATAAAGTTAACCAGAATTTTTTTTTAAAAAAAGAATGGAATAGAAGCACTATTCAAACACAAAGTAGTTGAAAATATTCCAGAAAGTCATCATTTTAAAGATTTAAAGACTCTAATAAATTGAGCAGGATAATAAACAAAAATCCATACCTAAATATATAATAAATCTACAGAGCACAGAAGACTAAAAGATTTTTAAAAGCAGTTTAGAGGAAGGAGCACAATTAGATAAGCAGCTGACTTCTTATCAATAAACAGAAAAGTTAAAGAAAGTAAATGATATTTCAGCATGCTGGAAGAAAATTAAATTCAATCTATAATTCTATACTCTGAAAACTTTTTATTCAATGAGGATTAAAATAAAAATTTCAAACATACAAAAGATGAAAATCTATACTCTGAAAACTCACTTAAGAGCATTACGAAGGATGTTTTATAGGCAGAAGGAAAGAAAACTCATAGAGAAGGAATGAAACACAATAAGGAAAGAAGGACAAGAAAATGGTGAAGATGAGGAAAAATGATTCTCACATGTTACTTTCTTTCTTAGGAAATTCTTTGAGGCCTGAAATGAAGATGAATGAGTTCCTCGAAGGAGAATTAGCTCTGTCAAGTATTTGAGGATACTACTCACCAAACAGGTAAAACAAAACAAACTACTAAAGCATATGACAATTGCAAAGGCTCAATAGACATTCATTAGATGAATGGGCTAATGACTATTACCATAAGCTCTTTATTAGTTCCCACCAGAGGCTAAAAACTGATTGCTTGCCAGCAATTTCTGGTTTGCAAATCGCGTCTATCTGGTCAACAATGTACTGACCAAGAAAACAAACAAACAAACAGAAGGAGTTGTTTTTTTTTGTTTTCTTGTTTGTTTGTTTTTTGCTATAGTGGGTGTGCCCATGCCAGAGAGACAGAAAGCGAGAAATCACTCACCAGGGGGATGGCCATACCACAGTTTCTTCTCCTTTGTTCTCTTGGAATTTTGAGCACACATGCACATGCGCCTGGTGTGAGCTTTAAGCTACTAGGTCCAGGACTCACACTGGGGTCGAATATGTGAGAGTCCAGCAACATAAATATTACACCATCTGCTGGTCCCAAAAGGAGATTTTTTTTCTTTACATCTAACACTGGGCTCCTGGTAGTCAATAGGTGGACTGGAACTGACTCATAGCTGCTTCCTTAGAAAACACATATGCTCTTTCATGGCCAATGGAACTGAAGTGTTTATATCTCCCTATTTGGGCTAAGGTTAAAAATAATGGACTACTTTTAGATGCTAATAAATATACATGGTATAATTTTTGAAGTGGCAGAGACTACTAAATGTTTTTACTTCTTTATGTAATAAGAGGAAAAAAAACACCCTTCATGTGACTTTTTGTTTAATAATAGCTGTGATCACTACTAAATAAAGCCATGATAACATTTTTCTTCTTTTGGGCCTAGTGGAGGTTTATAAATATTAAATTTTCAATGTGTTTTATTCACACATTTTTGGACAATACTTAAAAATCAAGAAATTTCATATCTCATTGTGATCCCAAATTTCTAATTGGTAGTCTTGGACCAGAACTGAGTAGCAGAGGCCATCTTTAGAAAGGAGTATATGATGGGGTCAGCAAGTGGCACAGTGGTTGCAGCACTGGACTTCCACATGGCCTGAAATGAGTCTTGGACCTGGTAGCTTGAAAAATCACACTAGAGGTTTGTGTGTGTGTATGTGTGTGTGTGTGTTTCTAAAAGTCCAGGAAGAGAATGTAGGAGAAGGGACTGTAGCATGGCCATTCCCCCCTCTGGGGGTGATTACTCACTGTCCCTCTCATTGTCTCTGTCTCTTTCCAGAGATCACACATGCCCTATGGCAAAAAAACCTTAAAAAAAAAAAAAAAAAAAAAAAAAAGGATGGACTCATCTCAGTCCGTTACCTGCTCCTGTAACAATATCACACTTGGTAAATAATACAATTTATTTGGCTCACATTTCTGGCAGTTGGGAAATCCAAGAAAATGACACCAGCATCAGATGAGGGCCTCGATCCAATGGCACAAGGTGCAAGGGAATGCAAGCACACAAGGCAGAGAAAGGAGGTGTCAAATTATCCTTTTCCAGGAGCCCACTCCTGTCATAACCCACTCCCCACAATGATGGCATTAAGCCTTTCTGGAGGGCAGAGGCCTAATGACCTCTTAAATGTCTCACTTCTTTATACCATCACAATGGCAATTACATTTTAACATGAGTTTTGTCATTCAAACCATGATATTCTGCCCCTGACCCCCAAAATGAATGTCCTTCTCATACTAAAATACATTCAGTTCATCCCAATAGCCCCAACGGATTTAACTCATGTCAGCATCACCTAAAAGTTCAAACTCCAGAGTCTCATTTAATCAGATATGGGTAAGACTCAAGGCATGATTCATTCCGACAAATTCTCTCTAGCTGAGACTGTGAAATCAAAACAAGATAAATACTTCTAATATAAAATGGTAGGAAAGGAATAGGAAAGACATTCTCATTCTAAAAGGGAGAAGTAGGCAAAAAATAAAAATAAATAAATAAATAAATAAACGGGGAAAATTGGTATCAAGAAAGTCCAAAACACAACAGAGTGAAAAACATTAGGTCTTAAGACTCCAGAACAATCTTCCTTGACTCCATGGCCTGCATCCTGGGCATTGAACTAGAGTTTGGCCCCAAGGCCTTAGGCTGCCAGACTCTAATGGTTTTGCTGGACTCAGTCTACCCAGATAACATTACAGGTTGTTCTCTCATGATTTCATTTTCTCATGCTGGAATTGCACACTGGTGGCCTTCTAGTTCTGGGGTCTCCCTAGCAATGCTGCCCCCATAGCTTCACTAAGCACTATCCTAGTGGGGGCACTTTGAGCTGACTCTGACCCCACATTTCTGCTCAACATTGCCATAATAGGGCCTTTCTGTGGTGGTTTTGCCCTGTAACAATTCTCTAATTGGTATCTCCAATAGTCCCATAGGTAGGGAAGGAACCTAGGTAGGGTGCTCATACTTGTCCCCTCAAATTGTTCTTCCGTTTTGGAGATTGTGATTGGAGGGGAAGCCTCAAAGTTCTTTGAAATACATTTTGGGTCTTCTACTGTTTTGATGAATAGCATCTGGCTTCCTTCTATTTGTACTAATCTCTTTGGCAATTTAGCCACACTCTTGGTTTCCTTCCCAAATTCACCTTTTTGCATTACGGCAGGCTGCTAATTTTCCAAATGTTTTCCACTTTATTTCCCTCTTAATTCTAAATACCACCTTAAAAGTCATTTCTTTCTTCTCACATCCTCAATATGCAGTTAAAAGTAGTCATGTAGCAGCCTGAATTCTTTGTTGCTTTGATATTTATCTGCCAGATATCCTAGTTTACCAATGTTAAGTTCTGCATTCCATAAAGCCCTCAGACATGGACACAATTGAGCTAAGTTCTTTACTATTAAGAGTAGACTTTATTCCAGTTTCAGTACCTTGTTCTTCATTCCATCTGAGACTGCATTCAAATGGACTGCACCATCGATACTAACATTGTCATAACAACCACTTCAGTAATCTCTGAGAAATTTCAGACTCACCTGTATTTCTTCTCTTCTGAGCCTCACCAGAATTTGCCTTAATGCTCCATTAATGGACATGTAGGCTTTTCTTAGCCCACTCTTCTAAATTCTTCCAACCTCTATCCATTATCCAGTTCTAAAGACAAGTCAACATTTCAGGTATTTGTTATAGTACTAACTCCATTCCTGGTACCAATTTTTCTTAGTCTGTTTTCTGCTGCCAAAACAAAATACTGCTACAGACATGGTAAATTACAATAGCTAGAAATTTACTTTGCTCATGGTTCAGGTAGGTGAAAAATCCAAGAGCATGGTACTAGCATTTGTTGAGTTCCTTCATGCTTTATCATCCCATGGCAGAAAGCAGAAAGGTAAGGAAGTATGCAAGATTTTTAAAAAGGCGACAGAATTTATCATTTATCAGGAGGAGCCCACTCCCTTGATAACAAATCCACTTCTGCAATAATTGAATTAATCCTTTCATAAAGGCAGAGCTTTCATGACCAATTATCTTTTATAGGTCCCACCTCTTAGTATCATCGCAATAGCTGTTAAATTTCAACATGAATTTTGGAGGAAACATTCAAACTATAGACGTCTCAAATGAAATTTAATTGACTTTAGGCCTCTTTTGGGAAAAGGGTAACTCTACTTATACTTTAAAAAATTAAAGATATGTAATATAATTCCTGATGGGGTACCCATTAAGAGAGTAAAAGAAAAGAAAAAAGAGCATAAAGTATGTAAGTTCTGAAACCAATAGAATTTTTTGAAAGATGAGACTAATACTTCAAAAGAAGGTATGAAAAAAGATAAAAATACAGTAATCGAACGACATAAGTATAGTCTAAGAAATGTATTATTAAGTGTATCTTTTTTTTTTTTTTTAAAAAAAAAAAGCTTTTTGCCTTAGGGTCTGTGCGCTCAAGGGGGTGTGGGGAGGCAGGGAGAGATTCAGAGACAGTGAGAGGGAACGTGAGAAATCACCCCTCAGGGAGGATTGCCATGCCTAAATGCCTTCTCCATTCTCTTCCCAGGATCCTGGGCATGCATGCACACGTGCTCAGCATGAGTTTCAAGCCACCGGGTCCAGGACTGAAACCGCGGTCGGCCATGTTGGAGTCCAGTAACATAATTACTACATCATCTGCCGGCCTCCTAGGAGTTGTATATCTAAATGTAGAAAAGATTCAGTAAAAATATTAAAACAACAACAACAAAACAATCAAAAACCAAAAACCTGTATAGGGCATTTAGTATGAGTAGAGCTTGCAAGAATGGAAGCTGATCTTCATGAGTCTGAGTGTGAGGTGAGTGTGAGGTTTGTTCACTTAGGATACACTAAATTTATTATTTGAAAAAATCACTCTCTCAATAATAAATTAAGCTTAGCTTATAGAAACTTTCACTTTAAAATTTTCAAAATATTTTTTAAAACTTTTAACCCTTTGTACTAACACTTAGCTTAAAACACATTGTATAGTTACACAGAAATGTTTTTTCTTTTCATCGTTATTCTATAAGATTTTTCTATTTTAAGCATTTTTATTATTTTTGAAAATTCTGTACTTTCCATTAAAAACTAAGACACAAACACACAAATTGGCCTACACCTACAGAAGATCAGGCTCATTAATATTACTGTCTTCCTTCTCCACATCACGTCTCACTGAAAGAGTCTTGATGAACAAAACAAGATAAAATCAAGCACAAGAGAAATTATGCAATCAAGAGAAGCAGTAAACATAAAATGTAAGAGGTTGCTATTTGTGTAACACAGCATCCTGTTCTATAATAAATTTTTTAATAAGTAAAGGAGTAAACTCTAAAATGATGATAAAAAGTGGAGCGAATACATTAACCAGTAACATGACTATTTATTACCATTATCAAGAATTATGTACCATACAAATTGTATGTACTATACTTTTATACTACTGGCAGAGCAGGTTTGTTAACACCAGTATCACTACCAACATGTAAGTAGTATACTGTACTATGATGTTACAACAGCTATGATGTTACTAGGTGATAGAAAATTTTCAGTTCAACTGTCATCTAAAGGGACCATTGCTGTATATACAGTTGCATGACTAAAAACAAGAGGCAGGATAAATGTCAGGTCACTGGAAAACTTATGACATATTTTTCTGGGTTTTTTTTTTGCAAAACTGCATCATGATTTTTCCAACAACCCAATTGAATGTACACAATTGATCTTTACCATAAATATAACAGACTAAATGACATAATTAAAAGACAAAGATTGGGGCCAGCAGGTGGCATTGTGGTTAAGGTGCTGGACTCTCACATGGAGTCCAACAGCAGCAGTTCTAGTTCCAGACCTGGTGGCTTGAAACTCACGCCAGGTGCATGTGCGTGTGTGCCTAAAATCCTGAGAAGAGAATGGAAGACAAGGGATTGCGGCCTTGCCATCCCCTCTAGGGAGTGATTTTTCACTTTCTGTCTGTCTCTCCAGCAAGCGCATGCACTCTATAGCAAAAATCTCTCTCTCAACAACCATCACCAACACCAACACCAAAAACAAAAACAAAACAAAACCACCACAATTTGATAGAATTTTTATATGTATGCATATACCACAGAAAGGTTTAAAATATAATAGTGAAAAAATACATATCATGCAATAATATTCAAAGGAAAATTTTAAGGTTCAATTTACAAAAAAAAAAGTCTCAAAATAAAAGTTCATAAAGTTACAGCTCTAAAATGACAAATCTACCATCATGGTGAGGAATTTTAAAGCATTTCTCTCAGCAATGCTATAAAAAGTCTGAACAGGGGACTGGCAGTTAATGTAATGGCTATGTCGCTAGACTCCCATGTGGTCGACTGTGGTTCGTATCCTGAACACGGTGGCTTAAAACTCACACCGGGCGCGTGTGTGTGCATACCCAAGATCCCGAGAGGAGAATGGAGGAGAAGGGATTGCGTGTGGCCATCCACCCTGGAGGGTGATTTCTCGCTTTCTGTCTGTCTCTCTCTGTCTGGCGAGCGCATGCACCCTATAGCAAAAACCTCTCAAAAACAAACAAAATCTGAACAATACAGCAGAGTACTTTGTTCAGAGATGTACAGCATCTGTCCACAGGGTTTCATCTAGTTGTAGTGCAAGTGTGTGATAATAAATTCTGAAATAGTCTATATCTTTGTTTTGAAAAGAATTTTTGTTGTAGTACAACTCTAGGGTAACAGTATTTCTCTCAGAACTTTAAAAGAAAATTGATGTGATCCTTATGTTTGTTCTTTAGTATGCAACATGTCTATTTTATCTGCTTTTGAGATTACTGGCTTTGAGCAATTTGATTACGTTGATTTCATGCAGTTTGTGTGTCTTGTATTCAGTAAACTTCTTGGATCCGATTTATGGCTTTTAATTTTTTTTTCCCCTAAGAGAAAACAGAAAGTTTACTGAGAAAGAGTGCCTAGGGGGTCTGAAGCCAGAGGTGCTTTAGCCTACCCTATCAAGGAGGCATGATGTATTTATGTGGGAGGGATGGAGAGATAGGACCATAATAATGGTAGATACTTTGATTTGCTTACTTGCCACTGTGCCGTTATTGGCCCACCTATGGGTGTCAACTGCCAGCAAGGGAGGACTCTGGCAGGAAGATTCTGGGCAGAGGTCACTGCAACCACCTTCTTATTTTATGACAGGAAATTCCCTAAAGACCATTTAGTAGCCAATCTAACATTCCCAACCTTTATCTTTTATTTATTTATTTATTTTTTTAAAAAAGGGCCAAGGGGTTATGGATAACAGTGAGCCTTCTGGAGCTGCTTCATGCTGAGAAGGGGTGTTGTTCTTTAAACGTGATGGAGAGGGGTGTGGGTCCTCTGGAGGCAGGCATAAATATTGTACCTCTGGCACAGCAAGATGTTTTCAGCCTGTTTTGGGGCCAATTGTTGGATGGTGTCTCAGATGAAGTGGTTTAGCATTTTTAGGAGCAGAGATCCTATAGAAACTAAGAGAATAATAGTTACAGAGAGGGCAGCCAGGGGAAGGATAAAAGCATCATTCTTTTCCCAGAAAGAGGAAGAGACCACCCACTTTTATGCTGTGAGTCTACTTGATCTTGAATCTGTAAGACAATTTGGGATATCTCATTTAGGTTTTGTTGAAGGTCAAATGAACGTTTTATGGTGAAGAGATGTAATGGCTTTCAGTTTTTAAAATCATTATACGTTTAAAAATTGTTACACAGCTCAATGAAGCTCTTTCCTTAAATTCTTTTTTTTACTCTCTGTTAAGTTTTGAATCGTTTTGTTTGCTATTTCTTCAAATTCACTGGCCTTTTTTTCTGCTATGTCTGGTCTGACATTAACTTCATCAGCATAATTTTTATCCCAAACATTGTATTTTTCATTCCTAAAAGTTCAACTTGGGTCTTTTTAACATACTCTCAACTTTTTCAAGATATAATGTCATTTGTAGTTCTAATGTCCTCTGCCAATTCTGACATCTATGTCAGTTTTAATTGGTTATCTTCGTTATTATCGTCAGGGTTTCCTGACTCTTTGTATACCTGGAATCTTTCTTAATGGCCAAAAGCTGCATATGCACAACAGAGAGAGAGGGAGAGAGAGAAAGTACCTCCCCCCAATGGGGTCTGGTCATGCCACAATCCCGTCTCCTCCATTTGCCCACTCTGTCAGGACTTTTGGTACACATGTACATATGCTTGATGCGTTTTTCAAGCCACTGGGGCCAAGATTCAAACTGTAGCCAGTCCCGTGGGATCCAGCTCTCTTAATCACAAGGTTACAGAGCCAGCCCAACCTGTTAATCTTTGATTGGATGCCAGTCATTGTGAATTTTACCTTTGTGAGACCTTGGGGTTTTTTTTGCATTTCTATATAGGTTGAGTTTTGTCCTAAAATATAGTACCTTTACTTGAAAATTACTTGACCCTTATAGCTCTTGCTTTTATGATTTATTAGTTGGATACAGACTAGTGCTCAGTTTAGGGCAAATATAGAATGGTGCTCAGTTTAGAACAAAGTACTCTCATTCTACTGAGGCAAGACCTTCCTGCGTTTTCTATGCAATGCCCATAATGGATGTTTGTTTTTTTTTATTCTGAGAATAAAACAATAGGGGGACTAGGGCTTGTTTTTGACCCTGTTGAGAGGTATCAGGCATTGTTTCTGTTAATAATGTCAGATGGCTGATTTTATTTGTCTATCTGCTTTTCCCAGAGGGTACTCACACTTACTGGAGACAGAGAAAAAAAGAGAAAGCATCTAACTACCTACTCCCCTTGCCAAGGAACATGGTCTTGCTGTAATTCCTTATCTTCCACCTCACCTTCCTTTTGGGATTTTAGGCATGCACACACACATGGTGGTATGTTTCCCAAGCTGCTGGATCTAATTCTTGAACTGCATGGTCAACCATATGAGACCCAACTACCTTAACCACCATGCCATGGGCTGGCCTTCTGTCAGATTATTCTGTCCTCAGACTGAGAAAGTCTCTTCACACACAGCATAGTATAAAAATGAATAATGAAAATATCTCTGTGCAGTTCTCTCTTTGGAAGTTAGTCCTATCAACTTTCACTTCCTGAGTCTCTCTAGGCTTCAGCACTACTTTTTAAACTCAAGGAATCTCTTAGCTTTCACCTCAGTTCCCATTTCATGTCCAATGGCTTGGAAACTTTCAAGGCAGCTGATGTAATTATAGGGCTCACCTCATTTGTTTTATGTTTCTTGTGGATCACTGTCCTCCATTTTTGATATTATGGTTTTGAAAAACCATTGTTTCATGTTGTTTCTTTGTTTCAGGTGGGAGGACAAATCCTGTCCTTAATACTCCAAATTGGCCAGAAGTGCAAGTCATGAAATTACTTTTTAAATTATTAAATAAGATGATTTTTTAAAATCCCTATGGGGATTAACATAAATTATAATGCAGGAGGGTAGCTTGTTTAATAAAAGAAATGCTGAGATAAATCTTAGAAAATTTTGAGATAGCTCCTCAGAAACTGTCATGAAAAAGTCTTCATGATATGTTATTAAGCTTATAAGTCATGATAGGGTATTATGATATTGTAGCTACCACTCTCAAATTAGACTAAAAGCAATAAAGGTTACTAACTCTTTTTTTTTTTTTTTGGAGAGGTTTTTGCTACAGGGCACGTGCACTCGCCAGACAGACAGAGACAGATAGAGAGAAAGAAAGCAAGAAATCACCCCCCGGGGAGGATGGCCATGCTGCAATCCCTTCTCCTCGTTCTCCTCTCAGGATCTTGGGCACGCACGCACACGCGCCCGGCATGAGTTTTAAGCCACCGGGTCTGGGGACGCGAACCGCAGTCAACTACGTGGGAGTCCAGTGACCCAGCCATTACACTAACTGCTGGTCCCACAAACTCATTTTTGAAGTCTACTGCAAATTGGAAGAGTGATTATTTTGTTCATCATAGTAACTAGATTGCAGAGCAACCATCACCTCAAAATTGTCAGTAAACAACTCAGAGGAAAGACAAAAATCCAGAAGGTCTCAAGTTGACAATTCAATGCTCCAGTTGAAAAGTGACATATCATATTTACCCATAATTCAGACAGATTGCCACTCAGCCATGAGGGAAGTGTAATCCTGCTTTGAAATCCTGGTTCTTTGGGGGAGAACCCTGATTACACAGTAAATATCCCTGGCGATTATCACAGACCATCTTCTGATGAACAGTTATTCAGTGTACGCTTCCTTCCACACACTCTTTTGAAGGAAGATAACTCAACTATCCCATTGAATCAATGGCATGAAGCTCAAAGTCCACTATCTTCCACTTGTCTCTATGTAAAGGAGTTGAATATACACTAGTCCCCTCTTGATCTGTTGAGCTGTGAACTAAAAACTTGTCTGTTCAATACACATAAAGATTGAAACAGAGACCAGCAGATGGTACAATGGTTATGTTGTGGGACTCCCACATAGTCGACTGTGGTTTGAGTCCTGGACCTGATGTTTTAAAACTCACAACAGGCATGTGTACGTGTGTTCCCAAACTTCCAAGAGGAGAATGGAGGAGAAGGGATTGTGGTGTGGCCATCCCCCCTTGGGGGGTGATTTCTTACTTTCTGTCTCTCTCTGGCAGTGGGGATGGCTACATGGAAATCCTTTCTTCTCCATTCTTCTCCAGGGACCTTGGGCACACACACATATGCCTAGGGTTTAAAGCCACCTTGTCTGGGACACAAACCACAGTGGGCCATGTTAAAGTCCCATGCCATAACCACCGTGCCATCTGCTGGTCTCAAGAATCATCATTCCTTATTTTTCATTTTATTATACTAAATATTATTTTAAAATAACTGTGAGTGACCATAATAAACACTTAGTCATTTTTCTGTGATATTTACTGTAAGTTCTAGAGATTTCCTATTAAGAAAAATATAGTAATGGATGGTTTTTATAATTACAACAAATATATTGTGATAATTTATTTCAATACCATTATTTCTGGGACCAGCAGTTAGTGTAATGGCTATATGTTGCTGGACTCCCATGTAGTCAATCGCGGTTCAAGTCCTGGACCCGGTGGCTTAAACTTACACCAGGCACATGTGCGTGTGTGCCCAAGATCCCGAGAGGAGAAAGGAGGAGAAGGGATTGTGGCATGGCCATCACTCCTGGGGGGTGATTTCTTGCTTTCTATCTCTCTATCTCTGTCTTTCTGGCGAGCACATGCACCCTATAGCAAAAACCTCTCAAAAACAAAACAAAACAAAACAAAACCCATTATTTCTATCTGATACAGATACCTGATAACAGAAATGAGAAAAATAAACATAAATGCCAAGTAAAAACCATTCTAAAATTAGAAGTACCACAAATATTTAAGTTATTCTTAAAATGAAACTTTAAAGCATATAAAACATTAACTGCCCTACCCAATAGTGTTTATTTTTTAATAAATATTTCAGATATAAAATGTTTTCTCATTTTGCATTGACTTTTGAGTTAAGAGTGTGTCCAGAGACCAGTATACGGTGTGGTGGTTGCATCACTAAACTTCACATGGCCATCATGCTGGGCATATGTATGTGTGTGCCCAAGATCCTGAGAGGAGAATGGGGACAGGATTGTGGGGTGGCTACCCCACCCTGTATCAGCACATGCTCCCTAAGGCAAAAAACCTCTGGGGAAAAAAAAAAAAAACCTGTGTCCAAAAACATCCTCATTAAGCACTGGGTTACATGTTGCATCATAGAAGCTCTTTTCTTTTTTTAACAATGAAAATATTTTGTCTGTTTGCCTTGATTTTGGCATTGCTGTTAAAATTTATATTGCTTTTGCATATTTAGAATTTAGATAAGTTTCTGATTTCTTTTTTGGAATGCTTTACATTGTTCATGTGTTCATGTCTTGTTTCTTTTACATTTCCTGCTAATGTATTTGCAAAGAACAGTAACCATGGGCAAATAATCAACACTGGGAAGTAGCAATAAATTTGTCTGGAAGTATTTGAATAATGTAAAATTTGGATTGCTTAGTGAGGTTAACAGCACTACAAAGACTCATAACTCAAACTTGCCAGTTTAAGGACTAATTTAGATTCTACAGCTTATTTCTTGGGACATCATTTACAGGATATGCATATTCTCTGTATAGAAACCAATTAATATTACATTTACAAGAATAATTCACTGTTAGCAACAGGTAGAGGCATGAACACATGCTTATAATATGGTAACAGTACAAGTTAGGCTGAGTGACTAGACTACCTCTCTTTTATGTCCTCTCTTAAGTCCTCTTGTTCGGGTTTCTGGAAATACTGACCATACCCTTGAACTTCATGTATCAAACATCTCCTACTCTTGCTTTGACTTGCTTCAATGGATTCCTTCAAAGAGGAATGGTTCTAAGTTGATTAGTAAGCTTTAATTCTCATGAGAGTGCTACAATACCTTCCCTTGTTTCAACAATTTGACTAATTTGTCTTAAGACTCAGAAAATTTAAATTTCCCAAGAAATGCTGGAAGGAATTTCTACAGAGAAACACTATAGGACCTCTCTTTTTCTTACATTAGAGTTTTAACAATTACTGTAATGGTCATATTCTTAATTAAGCTTGTGGCTTAAAGGATTTTTTTCTTTTTACCTACCGGGGATAAGAAGCTGTTGCCTCTTCCAACCCTGCAAGTATCTGCATTTCTAGACTTTCTATTCTCTTCTTTCCCACGTGGAATCCTACCATGTCCCATCTGAGTTCATTTCTTTCTTAAAAGATCTTGTCAAATATAGCTAAGGTAGAAATCAGAACATGATATTAATATTCTGTTATCTAACATCTTCCAATAGAGATAAAAGTTCATTAGGAATACTATTTGTCTTTTAAGTATTTCAGGTAACAGTTTACCAAATCTTTCACCATGGCAAAATATGGATCGTTTCATATAGCCTCACCATCTGTCAACTGAGCCAATACTACAGTTATTTTGGAGTTTTGTTTTTTTTTTTTCTTTTTTTAATAGTAGTACTCCACTTATATTGGTCGAGACAGGCTAGGTTATACTGAAGAAACAAAAATTTCCCTGACTATAATAGCTTAACACAAAAATGCTTATTCTTTCTTCATATACCCATCTGAATAATCAGAGAAGCTCTGTTCATACTACTTCATCGAGAACCCAGCCTGATGGAGCAATCATGAGCTCAGCTGTTATAAGTCACCATGTCAAAGTGAAAAGAAAGGTCTGGAGAGTCTCATACCAAAAACTAAATGCTTTAAACCACAAGTCACTTCCATTCACCTTGCTGGCTGGGTTCTAGTCATATGGCCACACACTTGAAATATTTGGTGAACCGCAGGAATGAGAACCACTAAATTAGGTTTTAAATAATTTTTTAAACTGCCTTCAAGAGTTGAAAGAAAAAAACCTAGGTGAATAAACTCAATTCTTAGGAGTTTATGCTGGAACAAGGTTTCCTTAAGTACTGCAGTAAGAGAATTTTCACTTTTTACCTTATAAGATTATAAGATATTTCTGTATAAAGATTAATTTTACAAGATAAATATGAATATTTAAAAACTAAATACTCTTCAATAAGTTGCACAATTAGGATTCTAGTAATAAAAAATGTACTAAAATTTATTAACTAAGTTTTGCTGTAGAGTCTACAATATTGAAACAAACGAATGGTTATAAAATATGAGATGTCTATAAAAAAATACAGAGCAAGGATTGGCAAACTTTTTCTTAAAGGACCGGATTGAATTTTAAGATCGTGGGCCATATGGCCTCTGTCCCATACTAGTGTGCTGCTACAGTACAAAAGTAACAGACAATTTGTAAACCAATGACATAATAAAATTTTGTTTATAAAATCAAATGGGCAACTGTGGGTCATAGCTTGCTAGCTACTTATATAGGACAATTAAAATATTTTGCGGGACCAGCAGATGGCATAATGGTTACATTGCTGGACTCCCATGTAGTTGACCATGGCTTGAGCCCCGGACCTGGTGGCTTGAAACTCACATCAGGCCTCTGCGTGTACATGCCCAAAATCCTGAGAGGAGATAGAAGAGAAGGGACTGTGGTTTGGCCAACCCCCCCAGGGGGTGATTTTAGATTTCTGTCTCTCTATGTGTCTCTGGAGAATGCAAAAAATCTCTCTCAAAAAATTTTTTTTCAGGCAGGGAGTAAAGTCTTAAAAATATTTTAAAAGTTCACAACCATACAGTTAAGAAATTCTCCAAAAGAGCACACTTTATTTCAATATTTTGGGAGAGAAATATTCTTTTGGGGGGACAGGGGACTGGCAGGTGATATGGTGGTTAGCGATGCTAGATTCCCACATGGGCAACCACAGTTCAAGTCCTGGACCTGGTAGCTTGCTTTCTCACTCCCTCCCCCCCTTTCTCTCTCTCTCTGTCCTCGCTCTAGTCAAATTAAATATAAGTAAAGTTAAATAAAATAATTCTTTTTTAAAAAAGGGTTTTTTTTGTTTGTTTGTTTGTTTTTAGGCTTTTGACATAGGGCATTTGTGCTTGTTGGAGAGAAACAGACAGTGAAAGAAAAAATGAGCAATTATCCTCCAAGGAATGGCCATGTCATAATCTCTTCTCTTCCATTCTCCTCCCAGGATTGTGGGTAGGCACACACATATCCAGAGTGATTTTCAAGTCGTTGGGTCTAGGACTTGAACCATGGTCAGCCACGTGGGAGTCCAACACATTAAACCATCATGCCACCTGCTGGCCCTGAGAAATGGAATTTTTAAAATGATGTTGGAGTGACCGAGTAATAGTCAAATTTTCTGTTGCTTTTGGACAAGTCGACTGGTCTCAGGTGTAACAGGCATTTTCCAGAAACCAAAATACAAGGAAACTTCTGTGATCAGCAATCATTGAGGCCATCAACATCTGCAACTACAGCTTTATTTATAGCTTGGCCCAATAATGTTCATAATGATGATATACTATGTCATCAATAAAGACTAAATCATGCTAAGTACATTATTTTTTAAATTATTTGTTAAGTTTGCTGTAAGACACATGCTCACCAGAGACAGACAGAGAAAGAGAGAGGTAAAATGAGAAGGCACGCCACCAGTCTGGCACTCAAACCACGGTCGGCTATGTGAGAGTCCAGTGCCTTAACCATCATGCTACCTACTGACCGTTCTAAGTATATTATTTCAAGTAAAGGTGATTTTACAGTACTTTTATTTTTTAAAAGAGATTTTTGCTATAGGGCATGTGTGTTCACCAGAGAGACAGAGACAGAAAGAGAGGAATCACCCCCCAGGCGGATGGTCATACCACAATCCCTTTTCCTCCATTATCCTCTTGAAATCTTGGACAAGCAAGCACATGTGACCAGAGTGAGTATTAAGTTGCTGGGGGGTCTGGGACTCAAACCTCAGTTGACTACATGGGAGTCCAGCAACGTAACCATTACGCCATCTAGCTGGCCCCAATTATATAGTATTTTTAACAAGCAATTAAAAGTTAGCTTTAACTAACTGTAAAAACAATTTCACCCAAGGTATCTTATCCCTTGATGATGTAGTTGCTGCCACAGATGTGTTTTAACTCCTCACAAAATTAGTCAAACATCTTTTAATTTGAGGATTTTGAGTTGAAAATTAAATAATGTCATAACATCCAGAACTCTATTTGACCATACATTTTTTCCACACTGATCTGCAGATGTCTGTCAGTTAAAAAAAAAAAAAGTACTTAAAAAATAAGTTTATTTTAAAGCTTAGAAATAGGTAAATTAAATGTTTCATTTCATAGTTGAATAAACAAGTCTTATAATAATCAAGTAAAAATGAAATTTTTGCAACTTTCTTAGTACCTATATAGATACAAAAGACATTTTTCATTAAAGTCAGTACAAGTGAGTGATCTTGAAGTAGTTATTTTGATTGAACAAAAATGATGTTAACCATAAAGTAAAACGTAACAGATGTCTAAGAAAATGTAGTGATATTAAAATATTAATCTTTATTATATAAAGTATAGGTTTAAATTGTATGCTACCTTCTCATTGATAAAATGTTTACTAACCCCTCCTTCTGAAGTAAAAGTCTTCAATTCCTATTAATAAAAAAGATCACTAGGGCCTCTTCCTTTTGGTTAAGAAGTCTTTTATTCCATATGCATATAGTCACTGTAGGGATAATAAATAAAACTAAAATTAGTACCATCAATAAGAGGGTTATTTGTAAAATATGTGTTTAAAGAGGGATATTCAATATAAACAACGGAAACTTTAAGAGTGGTGGTAAAACACTTATTTTAGAATCAGGTTAATCGGGGTTCAAATCAATTGCTTGGATACTTGATTTGATAAACATTTTACTCATAGCCTCTAAAAGTGACTCTGATTATTAGTTCCTCTTAGTAATACTTAGAACAGTTCCTTGAAAATTCAGAGTGAAAAAAAGTTACAATTTCTTCCTTAAATTACTGGAGAGATGAAAGGAGATGAAATAATACAAATAAATGCAGTACTCAGAGCTTCAATATAAATGAAAAGTGCAGAAGGAAATCTCACAAAATGAACATAATGTTTTTTGGGTTTTGGTTTTTGAATGACCTCATTCACACACATGGATTTTTTTTTTTTTTTGAGAGGTTTTCGCTATAGGGTGCGTGCGCTCGCCAGACAGAGAGACATAGAGACAGAAAGCGAGAAATCATCCCCCAGGGGGGATGGTCACGCTGCAATCCCTTCTCCTCCATTCTCCTCTCGGGATCTTGGGCACGCATGCACACACGCCCTGCGTGAGTTTTAAGCCACTGGGTCCGGGACGTTGACTACGTGGAAATCCAGCGACATAGCCATTACGCTAACTGCTGGTTCCCCACACACATGGATCTTCAACAGGGTCTCATCATGCCCAAATCTAGCCCTCCAACTCCCCAGGATCTTGGCCACTCTGCATGTTTCCAGGTCATTCTGGAGATCTGAACCTAAGGTTAGCATGTACCTTCCATCCTTGTAGACAATGAGTTTTACTACTGTGTCACATAATGCTTCTTAATGTCATTAAACAGCACTTAGAATCCATCATAATTCTATTTTTAGGTAACAGGAAACATTAACATACAAATGCATCTTGGCAATTGCTAGGCAGTTACTAGAGAGCAATCGCTGGCTATTCTCTGAACAGGAGTGGCCGGAGGTAGGGCCAACCAGCTAACATTCTGTTTTTGCAAATAAAGTGTTACTGGAACACAAGCAGACTCATTATTTAGAGGCTAGGCCAAGTTGAGTGATGGCAACCACATGGCCCACAACTGTTTAGTACCTGGCCCTATAGAGAAAGTTTGCTGGCCACTGCTCTAAAGTACTGTTACTCAAAGGTGTGGTTTGCAAACAGTTTGTTCCTAATTTCAGGTAAAGAGATTGCGTGAAAATGTAAGCCAACTGTTAACAGGTACAATGCTTGTTTAAACTACTTTTTTGCATTGTCAGACTTTCTCAAAGGAGAATTTATAATCTGGTACCAGTTCCTTTTCTCTTAGTGGATAGGTAAGAATAGTTTGTTGGCCTACTTACTTTAAATAACACTACTCCAAAGGTATGTGAGAGTAGGAGTAGAAACTACCCAAAGCTCAAAAGGGATTATGGTGTCACTGAGAGACTTCTTTTGGCATAGAACTCTAGACTCTAGTGCCACACAGGGTTGGTTCAGCAAAAACTGAATGAAACTCAGAAAATGGGCCTTACATAGACTTTTTCCCCACTCTATACTCTTCTATGGTTTATATAAATATTCCAAAAACACTCCCTGCTATAGATTTCAGTTTCAACAAGGTGAAGGATGATAGCTAATGGGTCCCTTTCTACCTTTTATTGGAAGAAAAGATAGCTTCGATCCCTAAATATTCAAAAAATACTTTAATAATATATTTTGACTAGTCTCTTTAAGTTGCTAAGCAGATAGAAAAGTATAATATTACATTTTATTTCTCTCGGAGTCAAAAGATTTATAAAGCAAATATATTCTCTGTAACAACTGCAATATTGTTCCTGTACTTTAAGTCCTAATTTAAAATAAATCATGCATTAAAGAACATAGAAGGAAATCCTACCACTCACTTTAACATGAAATTTCTTGGAACAAGTATACAATCTCTAAAGGTAACAAAATCTGAATTAAGCAGTGATCTGACAAATGAAATTATTCTGATAAATAACTTATTTAGACAGATTTTTATTGCAAATATTTACTCAAAAACTACTATATACAGAATTTTAATAGCTGTTCAAAACATTTAACATTCAGTGAAACAAAACTTAAGAATTCAAAGCACATTTTAAGAAGTAAAAATGTAGCATTTTAAATAAAATTTTATTAGTACTTCAAAGCAACCTACTATTCTTCATATTATTCATTTCTATATCTATTATTTCCTAAGTGATAAAAAAAACAAAAACTGGAAAATCAATTTAGCAGCCATCTTATGGATAAATTAGGCTAAAATCCCAAATCAATTTTTTACATCACTGCTTTAGGTCCCATCTGAAGTTCCTATTTTTACATTTAAAGAAAAGTTATTTAAACATGGCTGAACATGTGCCAGGACACGTTTGCAGTTTGCTGCTTTACTAGCTTTACATATCTACATTACACCATACTTTGGTTTGACTTTCAGACCATTTTATGGGTCTATTTCTAGAGAAGATCATTAAAACAATACTGGAAGCATAAGAGCTACAGGAGTTTCCACAATGGGTTTCTACTTTATACAACTAGAACATCAAAGATTTCTGCACAGCTTACACACTGACAAAAAGCACAAATATAAATTTATTTTTTAATAATCTCACTTTCACTGAAAGTTTAATTAAGGTAAGCTTACAGCCTGGCAGGTTAACGTTTGTATGGAGGTACACAGATTTAAATATTCTGTTTACATGCTTCTGACAGACTGGAATGTTATATTAAATCCAAAATTTTTATGTTCATACAAATTTTCATTAGATCAATTTAGCACTCTAAGCATGCTTCACTTACCAGCATCATACTCAAAGCCTTCATTAACAATGCCAATCAGCTATTACTTTAAACCAATTACTCCCAAAAGGTACACGGTTTCCAAATCTCTTCCTTTAAATTAATTGAAAAGGATATACAGGTAATCAGGACTTTTAGCTTAGAACTGATAGACGTTTAAAAAGCTTTATTAATACAACGAATATTCTTATAATCAATTCATACTGGCAGCCAACTCCCACTATGTTGAAAACTGTCAAATGAGACTTTTCTATTACAAACTTAGCCTTCGTTAAAATCCTGTTGGTGTTTTTAAAACAACTTCTTGGAAATCCATACAAATAGTGCTATTACTAGTGAACTGATTTAATAACCTAGGTTGTACAGATAAAGCATATGAATGACCTCCTTCACATTTTTTCTATTCCTGAACTCTATGAAAACAACACTGAGCTCACCTGATAGCACTGTTCCAATTCCTCTTACTGCTGGTACACTAAAACTCAGAGGGACTAATTAATTTCAACTTCTTTCTTTTTCATCTGCCAGGTCTACTGTTAAATCTGTTGTGCTAGTGCTATTTTCTCCAGCAATGTCATCTGTTTGATCAGACACTACTTCATCAGTCTTGGCTGAAGGATCAGCACTACCTTTCTGAAGAATCTCTGTGGCTTCAAACTCAAGTACCTCTGAAGGAGTCAAAGGTTCCAAATGAATACTGCCTTGCTCACTAATGTCAGAACTAACGGATTCAGGTTCATTTCTTTTTCTCAAGAACTGATCAATGCTAACATCACCTGATGTTATCCGTAAATCTTTAATATTCTTTGAAGAAAACCTAGTTTCACTGGAGTTGTGATCTTTAATCTGATCATATGAAATTATGTTTTCTGAACTTTGGCACGTCTTGATCTCCATTTCCTGACAAACATGCAGTATTTGCTTTTCCTTTTCCACTTTATCTGCACCAATGTTTGAATCAGAGCCGAAGACTTTCTTTGAGCCAATTTCTTGATCTTCATGACAGGTATCATTTTCCTTATCTGAAACCGTTAAGCATTCTTCACTTTTTGTTACTGATGATCCTTGAAGTGAATTTGAATCACATCCATTTTTTCCTTCTTGTGAAGAAAGTTTATCTTCTTTACTGAAACAATAAAGCCATTTATTAACTAGTCCTTCATAAAAGTCCATCAAAATAAAGACATCCTCTAAAAAATAATAATAAAAAAAAGGTCTAAGCACATTTACCTATCAAAAAGGAAAACCAACCCAGGTCCCAGTCCTTTAAGAGAAGTCATTTTCTTGGGCAAAATCGTGAAGTTCTGGAGTCACATATTAGAAAGGAGACTTGGAGGCTCGGCTCAGGGTGGCACACACTGGCAGATGTTGCTATTCAGTAGGCTGAGGCTATATGGGAGGCCTGGGTTCAATTCCTGGCCTACATTACAAAGGCAGGCACAATGGTGCATGGTAGGCCCAGCTACTTGGGAGGCTGAGGCAGGACAATCATGACCATGGTGAGTACCTATCTTAAAAAAATCAAAACAAGCAGCCAGCAGGTGGCACGGTGGTTAAGGCGCTGGACTCCCACATACCTGATCACAGTTAAGTCCTAGACCTGGTGGATTGCTTTCTCTCTCTCTCTGGTGAGCACACATGCTTTATAGCAAACATAGTAATAATAAAAATAATAAAGTAAACAACTTTTTAAAAAGAAAACATAAGATCTGAGGAGTCTATTGACTGGCTGTAGGCCTGGCTATCACTATGGGATCTTCAAAAAGTTCATGAGAAATGCATATCATTAAAAAAAAGGCATGACTTTTAAAATATTTTTGCACCAAAATAAATTCATATGTTAACTCTGTTTTTCCACAAACTTTTGAAGTCCCTTATTTTTATGTTTATAACTTGCTCACTTATTTACTTTTTGCTAAAGGGCACGTGTACTCATTAGAGAGACACAGAGAGGGAAAGTGAGAAATCATCCTCCAGAGTGGATAGACATGCTGCAATCCCTTCTTCTCCTCTCTGGATTTTGGGCACACACGCCTGGTGTGATTTTTAAGCCACAGGGTTCGGTACTCAAACGGCAGAATGGGCCATGTGGGATCCAGCGACTTAATCTCCACTCCACTTGGTGTCCTGTATAGCTTGCTTCTTTTTTTGTTGAGATTTTTGCTATCAGGCATCTGCACTTGCTGGAGAGACAGAGAGCCAGAGAGACAAAAAGCAAGAAATCACCAACCATGGGGGAAGGCCATGCCACAATCCTTTCTCCTCTATTCTCCTCTTAGGATTTTGGGCATGCATACACAGGTGCCCAGCATGAGTTTCAAGTCACCAGGTGCGGGATTCAAACCATGGTTGGCCATGTGAGAGTCCAGGGACATAATTATCATGCCATTTGCTGGTCCCTAGCTTACTTGTTTTTAAAATTTAAGTATTTTTATTAATTTCTAAGATTATCTAAAATAAGGAATATATATTTGGGAAAAAAAATGTTTTCTTTTATGATTTATGTATTTTCTTATGCTTAGAATGTCATCATTCACTACACAAACCAGATAAGCATTTACAAACGATTCCCTGATTTTAATAGCCTAATTAAAAAAGTCAACACATACCTTAAAAAAAAATTAAGTATAAAACACATGTGTGTCAATTTATGTCTGTATACATATATATTCATGTATGTATGTTTCTGTGTTACTCTGACTCCAGTGTGTTAACAGAAACTATTCAGTGAATCATAAAATATTAGAAAAAAAGAATTTCTAAGATCTCTGGCCCCTTATCTAGATCTAAGACAGCTTATTTTACCAAAAATAAATTTAATGATTTACATACACCTATTAAATTTGGAATTCAGATGTTTTCTCAATAAATTGTACAAATGCCCTAGAGCAACATTTTCTAATGGCCATTTATTATTTACAAATTTACTATATGTATAAGGCTATTTCTGTGCCCTTTATTTTGTTTACTGATCTGTTTTCAGACAACTCCTAGGACAATACCATATTGTCTTAAAAATTAGAAATTAACAACAGGGACCAGCAGCTGGCATAACGGCTATGTTGCCGGACTACCATGTAGTCGACTGTGGTTTGAGTCCTGGACCCGGTGGCTTAAACTCACGCCGGGCACGTGTGCATGTGTGCCCAAGATCCTGAGAGAATGGAAGAGAAGGGACTGTGGTGTGGCCATCTCCCCTGGGGGGGTGATTTCTCACTTTCTGTCTCTCCCTGTCTTTCTGGTGAGTGCATGCTCCCTATAGCAAAAACCTCTCCAAAAATAAATAAATAAATAAAAGAAAGAAAGAAAAGAAAAGAAACTAACAATGTACTTTACTATTTACCTATATCTCACTACTCTTCATCATAAATTTCACAGTTTAAAGATATAAAATATATTTGTACAAAGTTGTTCATTATAACAATTTTTAGGGGCTGGCAGGAGGCATTGGCTGACCAGTTGAGTCCTGGACCTGGCGGCTTGCTCTTTCTCTCTCTTTCTCTCTCTCACTCTGTCTCTCTCTGGTCAAATGAATAAAATTAAAATAATTTTTTTAAACAGTAAATATGGAAATCTAATACACATTAGCAAAGAAAAATTTTTTTTTGAGAGATTTTCACCATAGGGTGCGTGCACTCGCCAGACACACAGAGACATAGAGACAGAAATTGAGAAATCATCCCCCAGGGGGAATGGTCATGCCGCAATCCCTTCTCCTCCATTCTCCTCTCGGGATTTTGGGCACGCACGCACACACGCCCTGCGTGAGTTTTAAGCCACCGGGTCCGGGACGCGAACCGCAGTCGACTACATGGGAGCCCAGCGTCATAGCCATCACACTAACTGCTGGTTCCCCAAAGAAATTATTAAATACATTATTGTATTGATAAATGAAAAACATGAACCTTATTTTAAATTTGTCAGTTTCCAAACCCTATTCCCTCTTCAATCAAATGTTGAAAATTTAAATCTATAAATTAATTTGGAAAATGGTCTATCCTGCATGTTATTACTATATCGTTTCTTTCTTTTTTAATTGTCAGAAGCTGTGTGTACTACCCAGAAAGAGAAGGGGGAAAGGAGGGAGGGAAAGGGAAAGA
>NW_006203075.1:189663-203156 GCF_000334495.1 Tupaia belangeri chinensis | reverse complement strand
AAAGAAAGAAAGAAAGAAAGAAAGAAAGAAAGAAAGAAAGAAAGAAAGAGAAAGAAAGAGAGAGGGAGGGAGAGAAAGAAAGAAAGAGAGAGAGAGATTACTGCCAAACTGTGTGTAATCACACCGCAATCCTTTTCCTCTATTTCTCTACCCTCTCAAGTTTGGGGGCATGGACACACATGTGTCCTGTGTGTTCTGTGAGCCACACAGGCTGCATTTAAACCTTGGCCAGTCATGTGGGATGCAGCTTTCTATGCACTACAGTTAACCACTAAGCTACAGTGCCATGCCTATTAACACATTATTTTTTCTCTGTTTTTGCTTTTCCTTATTTTCATTCTGTACCCATTTTTATTAACATTGTGAATGAAAACTCTTCTCTGTTTTATTTTGTGATCTTATGTTATTGGTATATCATAAAAATTCTGATTTTTACACCAATCCACCTTAATACTCTAACTAATTTTAATCATTCTTAGCTCATGTTCTTAGATCTTATCGAATTACTGGGTTGTCAGGAAAGTCACAACACATTTTTGCATAGAAAAGTGTAGAAAAATATGTAGTGGCTTTCCTGACAGCCTAATACATCATATGAAAGAAATTATACATTTTTTTCCTCATTTCAAACTCCAAAACTCCTATTTTTGTTCAGATCATATGAAATAGCTACTATTTACAGAAAACATTAAACAATATGAAGATAACTAGTCTGCTCTTTCTTTCTTTCTTTCTTTCTTTCTTTCTTTCTTTCTTTCTTTCTTTCTTTCTTTTTTTTTTTAGTCTGCTTTTTCTAACTGCATAGTTGAATTTCTGTTAACACTCTCCCCCCACCAAGAACTCTAGGAAAAATGCTACGTGAAGTAAAGGTTAAATAATTTTACTGCCCACATCTAAGAAACACCTTTATAAGGCTTTATTTCATAATTTGCTTCATAGGAGTAATTCATGAATCTCAACAGATTAATAAGCAACCTACTGTAAAATATACAGCATAAAAATAAGAATGAGGAATTATTTAGTTTAAAAGAACAAAAGAATAATCTTTATTAAAATAAAGTTCTAATTTGAATGCTAGGATTCTCTTTTACTAAAAAGGATTGAGACGGTTTTGCCCTCCTTAGTACTCTACCCAAGCAATAATTTTAAAATCCAGTCCCTGAATTCTGAAGCTTTTATGTTGAGATCCTACTGCAGAAGTAACTCGATAGCTTTTTGAAAAAACCTGAAAAAAAAAAACTTTGAGATTACCTATTTGCAATAATTGTCCTGACCTTGTAAATGTTTCCATGTGTTAACACTACCTATGAGTAAAAAATTAAAAATTTATAAAATGTATTCTGCATTTATAAAAGATGTAAAAACCAACACCTGGAATATATTTTTATTGAATTAAAATTCCTTTATTTTAATCAAAAACCATTACTAAAAGCAACATCACACATAAAATTTTAAACAGCCTATTGTCAATTAGGTTTAAAGTATTATTATACACTTGAATTTCAAGAGATTCAATTTTTCCTCATATTTACCTTTCAGAAATTGATGTTTCTGTGTCTCCTTCTGTCATATGAGGTCTTGCAATTCCCTGAAATGATTAATAATACTTTTTTTTTTCATTTCATAGTTAAACTTTAAGAAAACTATTTTTATTATGCTAAACTTTCTAGAAAAAAGGAACTTAAGTAGCCTAATAACCTAATATAACAAAGAAATGGAAAAATAATGTTTTAATCTAAAGTATAACCAGAATAATTCTTGTAATTAAAAGTAGGTTTTTAAAACTTTTATAAAAAATCTGTAATAATTCAGTTTCTGAATTGAGGTCAACCAGCAGTTATATCTAGTTATATCAATACCTGCTTTCCTTAAACTTTCTTTCAAATGCAGGCTACAACTACTTGAATAAAAACTAAACTTGAATTTGAAGAACAAGATGCATCCACAGTATTTTACATAAACATATCAAGTATAGACTTTTAGATAAAACATATCTGAAATTATAATTCCATGTTTAGTGTCATGGTAAACCTTCTACTGTCAATCTAAGAATATGAAAAATTAGACTAATTAAATATTTTGATTTTTTTCAAATATTTTATGGGGAGGAAATACAGTAAAATTTCATTGAGCCAGAACCCAGCCTAAACAGTTTGTGACAATTACCAGTTACTGAGCACATATATGTGAGACAGTATTTTAAAAACTTTACATCTGTTATCGCATTTAATCTTTATATTAGATAATATAAAAACCATGTTCAGAAGTTTGTTTATTTCTTCCATGAGTGAAAGAGACAGAGAAAGAGAGAACTCCCAATAGGATCCTGATACCATGATCCACTCCTGGTTTCAGCCAGCCCCGATCATGGGCACTTGGTTGCCAGCACACACAAGGTGAACCAACCTGGAATCTTCCCATGTGGGTCAGTATGCTACTGTCCAGCCCTCAGACCGTTTTTACAAATGAGAAATAAAACTGCCTAAGTTCAGTAGAGAACCCAAGGCAACACTACATTAAGGTAAAGACTCAAGTCTGTCTAGCTCTTAACCACTGCAGCACATTAACTGAAGCATGTACTAATCATGGTATTTTAATCACACACATTTATTTTCTTTCTCTCTTGAAGCCCTGCTAAAAAGAGGGCTAAGAGATAAGATTTTCATTAATAACCAAGAAAACATCAAACATACTAGTTGCTGAAGGTATTTCAACAAAGTGTTAGAAGGCTGAAGGTGGCTGGAGGATTAGCCATTAATAGCACAAAGGAAATGACAATGAAACATTTGCACTGGGGAGTGCAAGAAGAGTAAACTTGCCCAGGGGATCTAAGAAATATGGTAGCTGGACAAATCTAATATAATATCTGGAAAATTAAAGGTAAAAGTGAAGTACAGGGACTGCTGGAAAATAAAAGTGCTCCTTCCTGTAACTCACACAACAGGTACATATTCCTTCTATCACCAATGATAAAGTTATTTATCCTTTATCCTCTCAACTGGAGACAGTACAAACTTGTTGAACAGCAAAGGACAGGCATGAGGCCCAGAGAGGAAACAGAAATATTAAGTAAAAAAAAGTCCATATAGCAAATAGAGACCCATAGTTCCTCTCCCTACCCGGCTCTCAGTATGCTAGCAGCATATCACTCTACCATACCCAGTTAGAATATAAATGATTTCACTTTGGAGAAAATTATCAGCCCCAAAGAAAAACTTCCTGTAATGACAATTAGAGCATCCTCCTCATCAAAAAATAAGCTCAGATTCTGATTGAAGTTTAAACAATGACTATGCAGACTGTACAGGTTGACAGGATGCAAATTAAGGAAGCAACCTTCGCATTATGAATCACATTCATGGTTCTCAAAATGTGATTTGGACACCTGTGGAATCAAAGCCAGTTTCAGGAGGCATGAGAGGTTACAATTCTTTGTACAAAACCAGTGGTGAACGGGCGCGTGTGCGTGCGTGCCCAAGATCCCGAGAGGAGAATGGAGGAGAAGGGATTGCGGCGTGACCATCCCCCCTGGGGGGTGATTTCTCGCTTTCTGTCTCTATGTCTCTCTCTGTCTGTCTGGCGAGCACACGCGCCCTACAGTGAAAATCTCTCCAAAAAAAAAAAAGAAAAAAAAAAAAAACCAGTGGTGAATAAAGGTGCTGGCATCTTACCACGAATCAGGGCAGTGGCACCAAACTTAAAACTCATTGTATTCTGCACTTCCACAAACAAGCAATAAAGTTAATTTTATTAAATTTCCATCTTTGAGTTCATATCTTTTAGAGAGAGAGATTTATTATAGGGTGTGTATGTTCTCTGAAGAGACAGAGAGAGAGAGAGAGAGAGAGAGAGAGAAAGAAAGCAAGAAATCACCTCCCAGGGGAATGGCCATGCCATATCCTTTCCCCTCCATCCTCCTCTTGGAATCTTGGGCAGGCACGCACGCACGCACATGGACCTGGCATGAGTTGCAAGCTGCTGGGTCCAGGACTTGAACCGTGGTAGGCTACGTGGGAGTCCAGCAATGTAACCATTATGCTATCTACTGGTCCCAAGTTTGTATCTTTTCAACATGCTGTGTGATGAACTAAGAAGTAAGTATAAAGCATTACGGTTGCATATGGAAAACACTTGAGTTTGTAATTGAGTTGCAAGCTGATTTTAGCCATCTTTTTTAATGGAATGTCATTTTTATTTTACAGAATGACTATTACACCATGGATATTTAAATTTGGGTATTTAGAGGAAATTTTTGTGAAAATAAATTGAACCTATCACATAAAAAAAATTTGTTGTAATAAAATTAAGTCAGAATACTTTAGGAAAACTCATACCCACCATTGATAAAATTGTTGCTAATATTAATGAATGTGATCGCTCCATATTACATAGTAAAACAGGTCAACATTTGGAAGACCTACGTAACTTGGTGAAACAATTTCTTCCAAATGACCAGTGCATGATGTTACAAAATCATGCATGAATAAAAGATCCATTCAAAGTATAAAACAGACCAAAAGATTTTGATGTAACAAAGTACAAAAAGTTCAATGATATGATGACACATTCCATGCTGCAAAAAAGCAATTCCGCTTGTCTAGTACTAGTGTATAAAACAAATAATCACAATTATTTGAAAAGATTATTGAGGCACTGGGAGAGACTGGATATTCTTCTTATGTTTCAACTAAAACAACAGACTCAATTCAGAAGCAAGAGAATCCAGTTCACTTCTATTAAGCTAAATATTAAAAAGATACAAAAAAAGTGGTGCCATTCTTAACACTAAATTCTTTGTTTTGAAAAAGTTGTTTTTCAGAAAAAACAATGTTGTTAATGTTAACATAGTGGGTTTACTATTGTTTTTAAGTAAATTAAAAGTATTTAAAATGTTTTTTCCCAATTTGGAATTTTTTTAAAAGGTTCATTTAATTTCATTTGCTATCGTTATTATTAGTTTTTAATTCAACCAGGGAGAGACAGAAAGGGAAAGCGAGAAAGGAAGCTGCCACGCCCAGGACTTAAACCGTGGTCAGCCATGTGGGAGTTCAATGCCCCAACCACCACATCACCTGCCAGCTCCTGGAATTTCTAATAGGGTAAATATCAATGATTTTTGAGAGAGAAAAAAAAAAAAACAGTAAAAAGGTGGGTGCTATGCACCTTAGTTCAACTATCATTCAGGTAAATACAATTTTAGACGTGCAAAGACTTAAGATGTTAAGATGTGCTTCCTCCTGAGGAAGCTAGTAGAGGACATACTTCAATAAAATGATGAGTAAACTAAGAAAAACTCATGATTTAGGAATTAAGACCTCCAACAAAAAGAATGGCAAAGGAAAATCCTGATGCAACAAATCACGCAGCATTAGAGAGTAACTAACTCAAGTTGAAGCAGAGTGTCTGAGAGATTTCCAACCTCCTCTCCCAAAATCCTATTTTTGATGGGTATGAACATTTGGGGAAAATATTTCAAAATATTACACAGATAATTACAAGATTTTTAAAAATCAGCATTAGGTGCAAAGAAAAGTAAGCAAATGATTAAAAGAGATATACTTTTTCTTTTCTCTTTTTTTTTAAATGATTGATTTTTAATTTGACCAGAGAGAGAGAGAGAGAGAGAGAGGGGAAAGTAAGGAAAGCAAGCTGCCAGGTCTAGGATGTGAACCATAGTTGGCCATGTGAGAGTCCAGTGCCCTAACCACTATGCCACCTGCTGGCCCTCAACAAGTAAACTTTTTAACAACAGAAAAACAAAATGAGGTATTTAGGAAAGGAAATCATGTCGAGATTACTGCTATATCAAATGATACTAGAATCTGAGGCAAAAGGAAAATGTGTATTCCTATATACAAGATTTTGTGCAGTTTAATGTTTTCCTAGAACATTATCTGAAAAAAATACTAAAACAGTGAAAAGTAGGTGAATTAAAATACAAAACACTCACTTAAGTTTAAACATTTTGTTCCCACCAAAATCAGAATTATCATTCTACTTTCCCGCCTTTCATAGATGTAAACATGTCAATAATACATTTTCAAAATCTATTTTCTTATATTGTTTTCAAATGAGTAAGTTGCAATGTTTAAGATCTCTTAACAAAGTGACAATCATTAAAAACTTCAATATTTAGGGACCAGCAGGTGGTATGGTGCTTAAGGCTCTGGACACTCCCACATGGCCAACCACGGTTCAAGTCCTGGACCTGGTGGCTTGCTTTTTCACTTTCTCTCTCTCTCTCTCTCTGTGTCTCTCTCTGGTCAAATTAAAAAAATAAATAAATAAATAAATAAATAAACTTAAATCTTTAAAAAAAAAAAACTTCAATATTTGATAAACATCTAGAAGGGCCAACAGGTGGCGTAGTGGTTAAGGTGCTGGACTCTCACATAGCCAACTGAGGTTTGAATCTCAAATCTGGTAGCCTGAAAGTCCCATCAGGCACGTGTGCGTTCCCAAAATGCCAGGAGGAGCATGGAGGAGAAGGGACTACGGTATGGCCAGTCCCCCTGGGGGGTGATTTCTTACTTTCCTTCTCATTTTCACTCTCTCTCTCTGGTGAGCACATAAGCCCCATGGCAAAAACCTTAAAAGAAAAATTTGATAAATATCTCTAGTGTACAAAATATTTTATGCTCACTGAGTTTCATATGTGAATTTTAAAATTATTTATTTTAATTATTATTATTAAGTTTGGTATAAGGTATATATACTCACAAGAAAGAGAGAGAGAAAAAGAAAAGTGAAAAGGCCAGCCATCAGGTCCAGGACTCAAATCATGGTCGACCATGTGGGAGTCCAACCCCCTAATCACCACACGACTTGCTGACCCATGATTTTAAACAGACAATATCCCATTTGTTCACTTAATTCGCCTGTCCTTAAAATATACCCTCTGTACAAACTAAAAAATATCATCATATTCAAATTCATAAAGTATTTTTTCATCTTAAATTATGACTATGAGCTATGCAAGGCACAAAGTCAGTGTAATTACTTTAGGGAGGAATTACTGACTTGTATACCTTATAGACATCTGCCGCTTTGCTCCATTACCATATACCTAGCCAGGAGAAATTTTTTAGGTAATTGTCATTTCTTTCCACTATATTAACAATTTTTTTCCAAATAATAAACAGCTTATCCTGTGTTCTTAAACATGATGAGAAACAGAGTGACTCTACTGTATTAACAATTTAACAAGCTAGACCATATCCTTTTTTTTTTTTTTTAAGAATTATTTTAGAGGTCAGCAAGTGATGTGGTAGTTAAGGACACTGGATTCCCACATGGTTGACCACAGCTTGAATCCCAGACCTAGTGGCTTTCTTTCTGACTCCCCTATCCCCAGTCAAATTAAAAAGGAATGAATGAATGAATGAATAAAGATTAATTTTATTGGGCCAGCTGGTGGCTGTCTCTTTTATTTATTTTAACAAATTCTTTATTTTTAATAAGTTAAAAAGTTATTTATTTTTAATAAATTAAATTTTAATTTATTTTTAATAAGGTAAATTTTTCATTGTTTAATAAATTAAAATTTTATTTTTAATTTGACCAGAGATAGACAGAGTGAGAAAGAGAGAGATGGAGAAGTGAGAAAGCAAGCTACCAGGTCCAGGAACTGGAACCACAGTCAGCTATTTGGGAGTCCAGCACCCCTCATCACCACGCAGCCTATCAGCCCAACAAAATAATTCTTTTTTTAAAAAAACTTTATTTATTTATTTTTAATTTGACTAGAGATGGGGAGAGAGAGTGAGAAAGCAAGAGAGAGAGAGAGAAAAACAAGAAAGCAAGTCACCAGGTCTGGGACTCATACTGTACTTGGCCATGTGGGAGTCCAGTACCCTTAACCACCATACCACCTGCCAGCCCCCTCCAATTTTTTTTTTTTTTAAAGTAACATTCAGGTATCATTTCCAATACTTTCTTTTATTTCAATCAAGTCAGTAAAACTTTATTCTCTTGTCATGACATTATCTTTAATATAAAAATGCCTAAAAATAGGGCACATTTATTCATGATTGACTATATCTGATAACCACAAAATAAATTATTTCTTTATTTCATTCTCAGTAGCCCCTTGGACTTAACATGATTTGCTATTATAAATTTGTTTTGAATTTATTAGAAAACAAGACACAGGTCTCTCCTACATTTTTTTTAAAAAAGAATTATTCTATTGAACTTTATTTATTTATTGGTCCACTTCATTTTAACCAGAAAGGGACAGAGAAAGAGAGAAAAAGAGAGAGAGAGAAAAAAAAAGGGAGAAAGCAAGCTGCCAGGTTTGGGATTCGAACTGCAGTCGACCATGTGGGAGTCCAGTGCCCTTAACAAACACGCTGCCAGCCTCCACAGGTCCCTTTTTATGATTAGTTATATAATTATAATCTCATAAGTTCAACCAAATTTAGAAACATTCCAACATGAGGAATTGTAATAATTTCTTGTGATGCTTTAAGAGGTCAGTTATTTTTCCATAAAATATACTGACAACTAAAAAGGTTTGCATGTATTTTATCAGATTCTATAAATAGCATCTATTAAAATATGAATTTGGACATTTTTTAGTTTTATTTCTTCCATGAGATAATCTGAGAGACAGACAGTCATCTCTAATCAGGTTTTTACACGATTCACTCCAGCCAGCCCAGAGCACAGGCATGTGTACATATGTACACATCCTGCATTTACAAGGAGGCCTCAGGAAGTGAACCTAGGACCTTCCCATGAGGGTTCAGCATTGTGGTGTTGCCTTCCCATGGTGCCACCAGCTCGCCCATAAAAATATTTTTTAAAATACTCCAATTAAAAAAAATCATCATGGGGGCCAGTAGGTAGCATGGTGGTTAAGGGTGCTGGACTCTCACTCCATGCCCGACTCTGGTTTGTGTCTCAGACCTGGGGGCTTGCTTTCTGACTTTTTTTTTCTCTCTCTCTTTCAGGTCAAATTAAAAAATAACAATAAATAAAGTTGAATTAAATAATTCTTAAAAAATACTTTAAAAAATCTTTGAAACTATTTTTTGAGCTGAAATACTTATTTTATTATTGATAAAAATATGAAAGGAAAACAAAATAAAGACAAAAGCTCTTTGGTATAAGTGAACCAATTCACAACTGGAACACTTTTTTAAAGAGACCCATCTCTTGAAAATCTTTGCCCATCATGTAAAACAAATTATCCTCAGTCCTACACACTAAGAAAATGATTTCACTTTATCACAAATAGATGGTTACAACTAAGGATTATTAGAATCTATTTCAAATGGCATCTTCTGGGAACCAGCAGTTAGCGTAATGGCTATGTCGCTGGACTCCCACGTAGTCGACCGTGGTTCACGTCCCGGACCCGGTGGCTTAAAACTCACGCCGGGCGCGTGTGCGTGCGTGCCCAAGATCCCGAGAGGAGAATGGAGGAGAGGGGATTGCGGCGTGACCATCCCCCCTGGGGGGTGACTTCTCGCTTTCTGTCTCTATGTCTCTCTCTGTCTGGTGAGCGCACGCGTCCTATGGCGAAAAACCGCTCCAAAAAAAAAAAAAAAAGCATCTTCTTACTTTTTTCTCATGGTTATGTTCACTAACATTGCATAAGTATTTTTTCTCACAGTTCTCAGAAAATTCTTTATTCAACTCTGAATTTCATGGTAATTTTGTTCTGACAGTGTCAATATTAGAGCCTTTATCATGTTTACTCGCTGTGTTATTTTGACAAACTTGTTACTGCCCATATAATTGTGATCTATTTTTCCCATAGTTTTTCTTCTTCTGAACAATACACCACTTTAAAAAAAAATTAGTATAACCTAAAATGAATTTTAAATAATACATTTATAGTACTTCATTTAAGGGAGTTAACTTAATCCATATGTTATACTGTTTAAAACCAAATAGGGAGGCTGGCAGTTGGTGTGGTAATTAAGGGTACTGGACTCCCCACATGGCCAACTGCAGTTTGAGTCCCAGACCTAGCAGCTTGCTTTCTCACTTACCCTCTCTCTTTCTCTCACTCTGTCCTTCTCTGGTCAAATTAAAATACAAAAATAAAATAAATAAAGTTCAATAAAATAATTTTTTACAAAAAATAAAATAAAAAAAATAAAACTAAGTAGGTATGCGTAAACACGTATATGAAAAATACAAAAATCAATCCTAACAAAAACAGCATAAAACATGAAGTTTCTAGACAAATGTGGTGAGAAAAAAAGTAGTAAAAATATTTTTTTATAAATATCCAGAAGTAATAGTAAACCATCATTGTTTTAAGTAAGGAAAGTGCAGTTTTCTAATAAAAAAATAAATTTTCAGAAAATATCAGACATTTGGGACCAGCAGTTAGCGTAAGGGCTATGTGGCTGGACTCGCATGTAGTTGACTGCAGTTCGAGTCCTGGACCTGGTGGCTTAAACTCACACCGGGTGCGTGCATGTGTGTGCGTGCCCAAGATCCCGAGAGGAGAATGGAGGAGAAGGGATTGCAGCTTGCAGCGTGGCCATCCACCCAGAGAGTGATTTCTCGCTTTCGGTCTCTCTGTCTCTCTGGCGAGCGCATGTGGTTTTTCCTATAGGAAAAACCTCTCCCCCCCTAAAAAAAAAAGAAAGTATCAGACATTTTATTCTAACTTGATTAGTAAAAGGTCAAATCACTAAGACAGCAAAGATCAAATAATAAGCAGCAGTAATACTGCTGATCAAATGCATGAGTGTAGAGACATACTCTTGGAGGCTCAGTCTTACAGGGAAAATGAAAATCTGAATGTGGATCAAAGACATTTGAGAAAAAATATTCATCAATATAACATGCACTGTAAGCAAGAGGAAATACTGAAGGAACTGAACCTGGTGGAATATTGAGGGTGGCCAATGCAGTGAAAACAACAAAATCCAGGTCAAATCTATACTAGATGGACCCAAACTCAATATTAACAGTCTAACAAGGAAACATATGCCCAAAGCCAGCCCAATGCACCGTTAAGCACAGTGCATCAGGGAGCCAGATCCCATGTGGCCAATTGCAGTTTGAGCCTAGTGGCTAAAAAAAAAAAAAAAAGATGGATGAGTGTACATGCATGTCCAAAATCGTCAGAGAAATGGAGCAAAAAGTGTTGTGGAGTGACCACACCCCTCTGTGGGGTTCATTTTCTCTCACTCTCTTTCTGGTGAACATATATATCCTCTGGCGGTTAAAAGTAAAAGAAAACAAAGAAATGGTATGCCCAATTCCAGATATACATACTATATACTTCACACATAATGTCTGGCTTTTAATAAAAAAAATTAGGAAATCAAGGGAAAATGCACTGTCAGGAGACAAATCAGTAGAACCAAACTCAGATATGACTCAGATGTTAGAACTACAAGAGAGAAAAATTTAAATTACTATTATTAATATGGTAAATGCTTTGGTAGAAAAGGGGGACATGTATGACCAGAATGAACACAACTGAAAAATGAGTTAGTAAAATTCAATATAGGTCAACAGTTCAAAATTACCTGAATTCAAACACAAACAGAATAAAAAAGTAAGGTGGGGGTTGGAAACCAAAACAGGGGATCTAAAAACAGCATTTAAACATCAAGTTCTTAACACATGGGAAGTTGGAAACTCAGAATAGAGGACAGCTCAGAAACCACCTATTAGGATAAATGCAAAAATTACTAAATACACAAATAGATAAATATATAAAAAGCAAATGAACAAACCAGACTTACATTATATTCAAACTGCTAACAAATAAAAATTAAAATAAAATACTGATGGCGACAAAACAAAATTACATACTATACATACAGAAACAAAGGTTAAGATTTACAGTTAAAATCTTTCAGAAAATACTCAAGCTTAGAGACAACAAAATTCTTAAATTGTTGGAAAAAAAAGAAATAAAAACTATCAACCCAGAATTGTGTACCCACCAAAAAATCTCTTTCAAAAATGAAAATCAGGGCTGGCCCTGTGGCCTGGTGATTAAGGGAGGAGATCAAGGAGATCAAGTGGTCAACCGCACAGTCTGATTCCAGACCCCAGCAGCCTATGAAACAGGCTAGGCGTACAGAAGTATGTGGCCAAAAACCCAACAGAATGGCGAAACGGAGAAGAAACAGTAGTGTGACCATATCCCATTGGCGGGTGCCTTCTCTCTCTCTCTCTTTCTCTGTCTGTCTCTGGAAAGCTTCCTCTGGTAAAAAAGAAGTATGAAGAAAGAAGTTCCCCCTCAGCCTGAACTCTGGTTTAAAAAAAAGAAAGAAGAAAGGCTTTTTAAATAGAAAGGCTTAGAAAGAATTAATTACCAGGAAACTTGTCACAGGAGATACAAGAAATATATCAAAAGAATTTATTTAAACAAAAGGAACACGACAGACAGAAAAAGAGCTACATAAAGAAACAAAGAGCACTGGAAGTGCTTTTAAAGAGGGTGAATATAAAATTACCGTCAGCCCTCTGTACTCATGGGTTCTGCATCCATAGATAACAACTAACCACAGAGCAAAACTTGTATGTTACTGGGAATAGGCTGTGGCACAGCAGCAATAGAACTGAACCCAGAGGGGAAAAGTTCCAGGTCTTGTCTCAGAACTTGGACACATGCATATTCCCATGATGCAGAGTAGCTAAGACTAGAAATGGGTCATGGTGTGAAGACCCTGTTAAGTGAGTGTGAGTGTGTGTGTGTGTGTGTGTGTGTGTGCGCGCGCACCTTTCTCATGGAAGAAATTTAAAAATTCAAGAAAACATAAAAAAATGCTGTGTGGTTAGTGACGTGCACTATGTAATTAAAGTCTTTGAATGCATCTGTACTGAACATGTATAGATTTTTTCTTGTCATTATTCATTAAATAATATAGTATAACAACTACTCACATAGTATTACATTGTATTAGGCATTATCAGTAACACAGAGATGCTTAAAAGTATATAGGAGGATGTTTGTCGGTTACATGCAAATACTACACTACCCATACTTTTTTATGTAAGAGATCTTTGGTATCCACGGGGAATCTTAGATTCAATCCTGCTGCCTGTACTGAGGAACTATTAGACATTTTAAAGTTTTCAACTGTAACAAAAGGCAACTGTCTACAGCAAAAACTGTACCAATGTACCCTCTGTCTTTATAACATACAAAAAAATATACATTAACGATTTTTAAAAGGACAAATACACATTATCAATATCAGAAATGAAAGCAGGGATATCACTATAGAGCTCTTAGACATTAAAGAAGGCAATAATATAAGCAACTCCATATATATATGTATGTGTGTGTGTGTATGTGTGTGTATATATAAATACTAACAGGACCAGCAGATGGCGTAAGTTACCTCACTGGATTCTCATGTACTTGATGCAGTTTGAGTCCTGGACCCAGCGGCTCAAAAAATGCATGCTGGGTGCATGCATGTGCACCATCTCCCCCGGGAAGTGATTTCTCACTTTCTGTCTCTCTAGCGATCACACGCACCCTATAGCAAAAAATCTTTCTA
>NW_006203075.1:172713-189569 GCF_000334495.1 Tupaia belangeri chinensis | reverse complement strand
AAAAATCACAAATTATTAGAACTCAATCAAATAGATAACAAAAAACCTTCCATTTTTAAAAACAAATTAATTTGTAATTAAAAGCCCTTTAAACAACAAAAAACTTTCTATGGTATAAAATTAAGCTGCTTGGAAAAAGGTAGTTACTGGGATCAGAAGTTAGTGTAATAGCTATGTCGCTGGACTCCCACATAGTCGACCGCGGTTCGCGTCCGGGCCCGGTGGCTTAAACTCACGCCGGGCGAGTGTGCGTGCATGCCCAAAATCCCAAGAGGAGAATGGAGGAGAAGGGATTGCAGCGTGGCCATCCCCCCTGGTAGGTGATTTCTCGCTTTCTATCTCTCTGTCTGTCTCTGTCTGGTGAGCGCACGTGCCCTATAGCAAAAACCTCTCCAAAAAAAAAAGAAAAAAAAAAAGAAAAAGGCAGTTACTGGGACCAGCAGTTGGCATAATGGCTATGTCGCCGAACTCCCATGTAGTCAACTATGGTTCGAGTCCTGGACCCGGTTGCTTAAACGGGCGTGTGTATGTGCATGCCCAAGATCCTGACAGGAGAATGGAGGAGAAGGGACTGGCGTGGCCACCTTCCTGAGGAGGTGATTTCTTGCTTTCTGTCTCTCTGTGTCTCTGGCTTTCTGGTGAGGGCATGTGCCCTATAGCAAAAATCTCTCCAAAAAAAAATAGAAAAAGAAAAAGGCAGATATTTCTGCCTAGATTTCACTTATGTACTGTACATTACTAAAATACTGTTCAAAAGGTAAGTCCTGAATCTGCCTCACTTCCTTATACTAAAAAGCAAACAATCTTAAGTAATGTCAAAATAAAATGACATCAGAAAAGCAGGCACTTGAACAAAAGTATTTCTATACACCTCTATTAGACTCTCTTGTAAATAACATTTACACAAGAATCCTGAGTCTTATATTCAGAATACCTGTTTAAGGTAGCAGAAACATTATTTAATATACACTCAAAATATTTCTGTTTTTAAAATTAGTTAAAATCCTTTGACATTTAAAAAATCCCAGAAAATTAATCATCTGGAAAAATTAATTTTCCCAAGGGCCAAATTATTGAGGTTTTCCTGATTACACAATATTTAGTTCATAAATGTATATCCATTACTCACTAGCTGAACTATAGAACAGCAAGTAAAATATATGACGTCTCTGTCAAAACAAAAAGACCTTACAATTTTACGTTAGGTTATTTTTCTTTCTTTTTATTTATTTATTTTTTGAGAGGTTTTTGCTATAGGGCGCATGTGCTTGCCAGAAAGACAGAGAGAGAGAGAGACACAGACAGAAAGCGAGAAATCAACCCCTGGGGGGATGGCCAACCTGCAATCCCTTCTCCTCCATTCTCCTCTTGGGATCTTGGGCACACATGCACACGCGCCCAGCATGAGTTTAAGCCAATGGATCTGGGACTCAAACCGTGTTTGACTACATGGGAGTCCAGAGACATAGCCATTATGCCAACTGCTGGTCCCATACTTAGGGTTTTTTTTTGTTTGTTTGTTTGTTTGTTTTTGAGAGATTTTTTTGCTATAGGGCACGTGCACTCGTCAGACAGAAAGAGACAGAGAGACAGAAAGCGAGAAATTATCCCCCAGGGGGGATGGCCACGCCGAAATCCCTTCTCTTCCATTCTCTTCTCGGAATCTTGGGCATGCATGCACACACACCCGGCGTGAGTTTTAAGCCACCAGGTCCGGGACATGAACTGCAGTCGACTACAAGGGAGTCCAGCAACATAGCCATTACGCTAACTGCTAGTCCCTAGGTGTATTTTTATATATAAAAATTTTAAATATAAATTTTTCTTCTGATAACGTGCCAATAATTACTACTGACATATACATGCATAATAAAATAGAAATAATAAAAGAAAAATTACACCAATAATACCTCCAAAAGTATAATCTTTGAGGTATGAAATTAAACATACTTTACCTTAGACACTGGTTCTTGTTCCTTAGTGAAAGCTTCTTTTTTAAATCTTGAAAATAAAGTAAGTATTGAACATTTTATTTTATACATAAAATATGAAAGTACTTTCGTGTGCTTAAAATAAGTAAAATGTAAATCTAAACTGATGTACACTTTGCACTACAATAAAAAAACTTCTGTAAATCATTTCAAAGTAAAAATGAACTGCAGGAGAATAAATAGCAAATTCATAAATACACTAAATAAATGAAAAAAAAAGATGTTTACTTTCTTCTCCTCTAAAAACAAAAGTATTTAAGAAAAGCTCTCTTTGCTAAACAGAATTTAAAATAAAAACATTAGCACCTTAGTAAAACAGTTTCAAAAAATTTCCCTTTAGAAATAGTTCATATGCTTATACATGTACTAGAATTTACTATTATAGGGCTTTAAAAATGAGAGAAGATAAAATATTTTTATCTACTATGAAATTCCACATGATGATGTCACTTTAATATATACTGGGTCACCAGAAAAGTCATGATGCATTTTTGCATGGAAAAACATAGAAAAAAAAAAAGTCATGACTTTGCTGATAACCCAGTATCACTATTGAACTACTCTGAAGGCACAGAATTAATGTAGCTGTTTGAAGGACATATTCTCTTAAAAACCTTTTTAGGTACTGGTCAAATATTCACTATAAATCTTTCAAAATTCTTGACTACTAAAGAATATTAATTACAATGTATTATAACATTAACAAAGATACATGTCATCTAGAAAATCTTGTAAAACAATAAACATAAGCTAGTTTTTCCAAAGGATCTTATTTTTGAAACTGGTAACAACTATTATTTGTTGATATTATAAATTCAATTCAATTTTAATATGTATAAGTAAGGGGTCTACCTGATCTGAAATGCCACTAATCAAGAGAAAAGTGATTTATAGCTTTATAAAGACTCAATGGCTATTACTATGGAATAATACAGTTAACATAAACAACAATATTGACTTAAACTTCATGGATAAAAAGTAAAGATATTTAATAGCATAGAAATGTCAGCCACCCTAAAAGCTACTCTCGTGGTTAGTCAATGAATATGCATATATCTTATCTTTTTTATCCATTCTCTGAGGGTATGTCTAAAATATTAGGCCAATAACTGATTTACTAGCTTATAATAATTAACAGTATAAACTTACTTATTTGTATTTTAATAATTACATTAAATTGCAAACAATTTAAAAAAGATTACATCCTGGCCTAGCCATGGTGGTGTGCACTACTAAGGTGCTGTGCTCTGCAGCTGGAACCACATGGGAAGACCAGTTTCAATTGCAGATCCAACCTAAAGTCCAGGTGTGGGAGCATGCACCTGTAATCCCAGTGAATCAGAGGCTGAGGCAGGAGGATAGTGAGCTTGAAGCTGGCCTTGGTAACAGAGCAAGACCCTGTCTAAAACAACTGGACAGGGTGGTATACATGAGTAGTCCTAGCCAGGAGGTTGAAGAAGAGGACTGCAATATAACAAGCTCTTGCTCCAAAAATAAATAAATGTTGTCCTTTTTTGTAGAATAACTATGTTGGGGGACCAGCAGTTAGCGTAATGGCTATGTCACTGGACTCCCACGTAGCTGACTGCGGTTTGAGCCCAGACCCGGTGACTTAACTCAGGCTGGGCGTGTGTGTGTGCGTGCCCAAGATCCTGAGAGGAGAATGGAGGAGAAGGGATTGCAGCATGGCCATCCCCCCCAGGGAATGATTTCTCGCTTTCTCTCTCTCTGTCTCTCTCTGTTTGTCAAGCGAGCACATGCAACCTATAGTGACAAGTGCGACCTATAGCAAAAACCTCTCAAAAAAAAAAAAAAAGAATAACTATGTTGGCAGTGTATTACAATAATTTACAACTAATATGTTAAACTGAAATGAATAAAACTTGCACAAAAAAAAATTGACAAAGCACAAATGTCAATCATTCTGGGGGAATAAAGTTTCTGTAACTGAAGTATTTAATACTCAAGGATGAGATTATATCAAGTGTACAGTATGTCTTTTAAAAAGTATATGGGAAAATAATAATTTTTAGAATAACATGTATAAACAAGTAAGAAAACATAAAATATCAGTCTAAAGAAACAAAAAGTTGGGGCAGACAGGTGGCGTGGTGTTTAAGGGCTCTGGACTCTCACATGGCCAACCATAGTTCAAATCCCAGACATGGCATCTTGCTCTCTCTCTCTCTGTCCCTCTCTAATCAAATTTAAAAATAAAGTTAGATAAAATAATTCTTAGAAAAAAAAGAAACAAAAGCAAATATTAAATTAATGAAGTTCTGAAATAAGTTATGCATATTTTAAACATTTTTATTTCCAAGCATTTAAGCGTCATAAATCCAGTATGAAAAACTGTAAAACAAAGTGGTCACAAAGCAGTTAAATAATTTACGATTTTTCCTTTCCAGTCTACTATTAAAAATGTTATCAAAGACCTTATATTTTTACAAAAAAAAAAAAAAAACACAAAAAATCCCACAAAAACACATGCAAATCATTTTCACATATGGCTACTACAATAAGTTAATTTTATGCAGCAATCAAAGAAAACCATTAAGCATGTTTAACTATTATTGCAGGCATTATAATTGGGGAATCTGAGTCCTTTTAATATCTCTGCCATGGAAGTTGTTGATTTTTATTACTCTTCATTTTACCAGCTCAAAAACTGATAGGGGAGAAAACAAGTTACTGAAATAACTATTGGATTGTTGGAAAACTCATGGTGTATTTTTTTCTATGTTTTTATAGGAAAAAATAAATCATAACTTTTTCAACAACCCAATAGCATTAAGAGGTCTATGATTATAACCTTGTTTTGTGCTTTTATAATGCTAATATTCTCTTTAAAGGATAGTAAAATGTTTAGAAAAATATAAAAGAAAAATTATAAAAGCATACTATAAATTTCAAATTGTAAGTTCATTGGTAAGATATATAATAATTTTTGTAACTATAAAAATATTTTGTCAGATTAATAAAGTTTTTGTTCAACTCCCAACATATCATTAACACTCCTGGAAAAGAAAAAAGTTACTCTTACCTGTAACACTTATTCATTAAAGATACCTGCTGAAATAGTCATCACTTGAGATATTCAATTGCTTTGGTAGAAGACAGTGAAATTTGTTAAGCTCAAAGTTCTGAGCTAATGACCTGTCATTAGGTAATACATCTTTCACCTATGAATACTGTGGTTTATTTTTATAAAAGAATGTAGTATAACATTTAGACCAAACACTGTATAAAATCTCAATGTAAAGACAACAGAAGGACTGGCTGGTGATGGATTTCAAAAACATTAGCAAAAAAGATAGCAAATAATTTTTCTCCTCTATGGAATTCTGCTGAAACAGATCTTTCTGATCTATTTCTAAATGACTATCCTTTACCACTTAAGTATAAAATAAATGTCCCTATCTTCATTTTTCTGCAGGTCACATAAACCAACAAAGGCTACATATAAAGTGAATATTCTAGTCAAGTTATACTACTATGTCCTTTTGAGGTTTTTTCCATACCATAAACACCATAGAGTAGGGGGAAATATTTAGATTAATTTCAGCTAGATCACATTCTTTCCAGTACCATTTAAAAGCCAAAAACTTTAATGCTGACTTTTAAAAAATGTATCAATTTATTTGTAAACATAACAAACAAAAGCTGAAAGACTATACAAATCTGTAGCAAAATTAACCACTTTCCACTTAAATGTTCAGGACTAAATTTAATATAGGAATCATCTGAATAAGAAATAGCAGTAAACCGTCTAATGCACCATTTCTGATGATTTTTCTGTGAAGTGTTGATATATTTATGTGTGGAAAAGGTACATGAACTATACACTTTTAACTGTTCCAGTCCAAAGCTCAAAAAGATAGTGTCTCCTCTCAGAGTTCATCATTAAGAAAACATACTGAGGGACCAGCAGAGAGCATAATGCTTATGTCACTGGACTCCCACATAATCGACTGCGGTTTGAATCCCAAACCCGGCGACTTGAAACTCACACTGGGCACATGTGCATGAATAAGGAGAAGGGATTGTAGCATGGCCATTATACCTGGGGGGTGATTTCTTTCTGTCTCTCTGGTGAGCACACATATTCTATAGCAAAAATCTCTCAAAAAATATTGAAGCAAATATGTAAAGGATGAAGAAAAGTTACAGAAAGGAGACGATGAGGGGCTATACAAAGAACTGAGCCAACTATGAGGGGGAAAGAGGCACACAAGCAGGGGAGATACTATGGTGAACTTGGTTTTTCAGGAAGGGAAGGAGTTTGCAAGGCGGGGAAGGAGATCCGCACCGAAGCAAAAGCAAAAGCAAAAGCAAAAGCAAAGATGTACAAAACAAGATGGCAGTGATATGAGAGCCTGAAATATAGGGTACAAAGGAAAGTAGTCAAACATAAAATGGGACAGGCAGTGGGCCACTTCAAGGAAAGTCTTGATTGCCATTATTAAGGACTTTTTGCTAAAGCGCAAAAGAAATATAAGGGACCAGCAGTTAGCATAATGGCTATGTCACTGAACTCCCATGTAGTCGACCATGGTTTGAGTCCCGGACCCGGTGGCTTAAACTCACGCTGGGCGCATGTGCGTGCATGCCCAAGATCCTGAGAGGAGAATGGAGGAGAAGGGATTGCGGCGTGGCCAGCCCCCTGGGGGGTGATTTCTTGCTTCCTGTCTCTATGTCTCTGTCTTTCTGGTGAGCACACATGCCCTACAGCAAAAACCTCTCCAAAAAAAAAAAAAAAAAGAAATAAAAACGAAATATGATAAGAAAGAGAAATAACGGTATTGGTAGAAGGCATATTCCAGTCAGGGAGTGCAGTTAAGAGACAGTTAAAGGCTGTCTTGACTAAAACAGCCACAGTGTCAATGAGAAAAAGAAACCTTTAGGGAGGTGATAAACAAGTTAAAACCAAGAGAATATAAGTATCCACTAAATAAGGAAAAATGAAGAGAACAAATATGACCCTTTAAACGTTTGCCTTGTGTACATCTTCCTCATATACAATTCTGACCATTACGTCTATTCACGTAACTTAGTTAACTAAGTTAACTTCCAGAGCACAACTCTTCCATTTTGATTTTCCAATCAACTGACAATTCAATTCAGAAATATCACAGTTTATTAAGATAGATAGATTTGAGCTCCAATAGATATTACCTAATCTTCCCATCTCATAGATGAGAAAATCTGAGGACTGAAATCGCCAAGTTAATAAAGTCATTAAACAACACAACCTGAATAAAATGTGTGAGTTTTGCTTCAAATTTCCATTGCACTGCTGCATGGCCAATTCCTCTCCTGTGAATCAGGCTCCTTTACTGACTGATCTCTCTGCCTCTTCATGTCTTCCACTCTAAAATATTCTGAGCATCACTGCCAAATTAATCTTACTAAAAGACCAATTCATACTGTTCTTTCCTCAAATGTTCTACTATGTGTACATCACAGAGATACTGCTCTGAGATTGGGAGGCTAGGTTACTAAACCAAACCTATGATCATGTCAATTGCCACCTACCTTTCTATAGAAAGAGGCCTTCACACTGAAGCTCAGTCCCCACTAATTCCTCAGCACATTTGGAACCGTAAGTACAACCAAAGAAGCGACAGAATACAGATTTGGTAATTTAGTCTATGAGACAGATATTCTGCCAAAATTTAAATTGAGGCTCTCCATTTAACTGCTATGTGACCTTGGAAAACTTATTCAACTTACCTTTTTACCTCAGTTGTCTCATTAATCAAATTAGGTCAATAATAGTACATATTCATAAATTTATAAGAATTAAATGAGTAAATAAATGCAAAATACTTAAGAGTGCCTAGCGCATTTTATGTGCTCAATAAATGTTAGCTATTGTTATCACCATTGGTAGAACTTAAAATCAATCTTCCTTCTGAGAATTTGCCTGAGTGTCCCACATAGGCTCCTTTATCACACAAATAACTCAATGGAAATTCTGCCCATCCTTCTGCCCCACTTTTGAACACAATAGACTCCCCTTAGGACTAGCTGTATTTGCTCTAGTATGAAATGATTACTCATTTGTAAACTCCTGGGTACAATTCGGTCATCTAAAGTTAGGAAGGATGGTGCAGGAAAATCACCATAGATAAACAGAAAGAAAAACAAAACAAAACAAAAAAACAGGTGAAGACCGAGACATGGAATCAAGAAAAAAAAGTTTGTATATAAGAATGTGAAGAAAGGGACCAGCAGGTGGCATGGGTTAAGGCGCTGGACTCCCACATGGCCAACCATGGTTTGAGTACTAGACCTGGTGGCTCAAAAATCACACCAGGTGCACATGAATGCATGCCCAAAAACCCAGGAGGAAAATGGAGAAGAAAAAATTGCAGCATGGCCATCCCCCTTCTTAACCCTGGCCAGTGCACATCATATGGTAAAAACTTTAAATTTTTCTTTAATTTTAACTAATTAATTTTCATACATTATTACTGTGTTTTACAGCTATCCTGCAAGAAATTATCACATTTATCTTACTGCTGAAAAAGTGGAGGCCTTGCTAACAAGGTTATTTACTCAAGACTGTGGAGTTGATTAGATTTAAATCTAGTATATAAACTTAGGACTATCTTATTTCAAAACTACCTTCCTTTCATAACACCATATGTATGGTAAATATATATTTTTCCGCATGGAGGATTAAAAACAATAGGCTTCTATATTTCAATAAATGATACAGAAAAAAAAGATACCCAGCACCCTCTCCAACATTGTAGATGATACTATAATTTTCAAGTGGTCAAATACCAAAGTGACAAGAGTGAGGTGGCAGAACATTCTCAAATTAGAGAGGTAGACTGAAAGTTTGAGATGAACCATACTGTGTCAAGTATAGGCAGTATAATTTAAGGGAAATTCTGACACTATTTATAAAGACATTTAAAACTAAAATAAGCATAGGAATGTTCACAGACAATCCCTAAAAACATAAGTTTGGTAAGCTTTATATACTAAAAATCTAATGGTATGAGGTAGCCTTCAAAATGTACATGGAAAATGCATATTATAAAAAAAAACTATCCATGGATTTCAAAATTTTGTACCCATATAAACTCATACTTGAATTCCATTTGTCCACAGACTTTCTGAAGTCCCCTTGTATGTGTTACAATAACTAAATGACTTATGAAAATAGTGTGGGAAAGTTAGAATAAAAAACAGGGTGAAAATGAGATTCTTTATGAATAAAATACAGGCAGAAATAAAATCATGAGGGTAACCAGAAAATAACAGTAATAGTGATAACTTTATATTTGTATAGTGCTTCCTATGTGCTAATAGCTTTCTAAGTACTATATGTATATAACAAACTCTTTAATTTCCCCAGTATCTTATGAGTATTTTGTTATTTGTACTTTACAAATGAATAGAGCATAGAAGCCACAAGGACACTCCCATCTAGCAAAGGAACTCCACACAATCAACTGCAGAGCCTGTGCTGATTTTTAGCCTTTAGGGCTTAAGAGGGTTTCATACCCAGCTGAGAATCAAATCCCCTAATCTTAATATCCAGGAAGACTTCCTAAGTCTATTTAAAAGAAAGAAGTAAAACTTAAGAAATAAGCAACTTCTTAAGAGATGATATAAGGCTGATAGGTTTTATTAGGCTGAAGGCAGTCATAGTTTCAGAAAAGTAGGTGACTGGGTGGACCAGTAAACCTAGGAGTTACAGAGAGAGGAAAGAAATACTTCGATTAAGTTTCTTAGTGTTAAAGCATGTTTGGTGACTACACCCTGCAACAAAAATACTCCTTGCTGCTATAATCAGGGGCAGACAAGGTTCATAACTGATGTGTCTATAATGTATTTCTAAGATTTCTACAAATAATAAAGAAGATACCATTTTCCCTAATATATTTTCTAAAAATAGGAAATGTATTTACTAACATCTAGTTATAAACTCCATTTTACAAATGACTCATGAACATGAATTAAATGTCTAGAATTCTTTCTTAGCTGTTTCCCAATTAAGAAAAATTGAAAAATGATAAACCTGGATTGGCATTCTACACACTATTCTATGGAGATCGATGTCAAAAAGACAGTATCAAAGGAAAAAAATTCCAAGGCTAAATAAATATTCCCACAGATTTATAATAGATTTCATCTATTACATGAAAATTCTTTTATTAGATAATTATTTAATTTTAATTTGAGTTTTCTAAACTTATTTGACCATGGAACCGTGTGTGTTTGTGTCTCCAGATCGTTTATAAATTACAGACATTAGTTTCACTATTCAGAATTTGGCAGACACTGACTGGTTACCATCTTTTATTGAAATACAGGAAAATTACTTTTACAAGAGTAGATGTAGAGTAAAATGTGCCTAAGAGTAATATGGACATTTAATCTCCTCAAGGGTAAGAGTCCCCATTTCTGCTAATGGGGATAGGGACAGGTGGCATTCTAAATTCATCTTCTCGTAAGAATAGATTATGGTATTTAGGTATAACCAACGTCAAGTAACAAAACCCCAAGGCAAGTCTGTACCCACGTTTTGTGAACAGGATAGCTGAGGCTCCGAGGACACTGCTACTGCCCTGGTTTTCTCCCATGTCACAGGTCACATATTCCTTGTTTCCTATGTCAGTTCCTCTCATTGCTGTACTTCTTACTATCAGTCCCCAGAGCTAATCTGTGGATGCTGCCTATCTCTAGTAGGACTGTAGCCCTTGGTGATCCCAGTAGCTTCATGACTTTTATTTTTTTACTAATTTTTAAAAATTTCAAGACAATTGTACATTCACACATAGTTATTAATATAAGAAATAAAAGAGATCCCCTATGTACTCTCTCTGTCCAGTTTTTCCCCAATGATAAAGTCTTGAAAAACTCCACTACAAAATCACAACTGGATGTCACTAACAGACGGTCCACTAATACCACATTTAGATTTCCCCAGGTTCACTTGTACTCATTCTCATGGCATTTTAAACATTAAATAATATGGCCTACAGCACTCTCCTAAACTCACATAAATGACTATAATATTTCCACCTGAATTTTTAAAAAGAATTATTTAATGTATTAATTCTTCTTCTTCTTTAATTCATTATAGGTTATGTATGCTTACCAGAGAAAGAGAGAGGGAGAGAGAAAGTGAGAAAGCAAGCTGCCAGGTCTGAGACTTTAACCACGGTCAGCCATGTGGGAGTCCAATGCTTTAACCACCATACCCCACCTGCCTGATTTAAAACCAAAACCAAAAACAAAAACAACTCTTTCTTTCTTCCAGGAGCAAGAGAAACACACAATCCTGGAATACTCAGAGAAGTCTCCAGACTTGAAGCTGGAATTTCCCATACAAGACTGCCTTGCAGAGCACTGCGTTTCACTGCTGTGCCCCCTTGGATATCTAGCAGGTATCTCACACTAAAACATATCTCATACCAAAGTATTCATCTTCCTGCCAAAATCTACTTCTCCCACAGATTTTTCCATCTCAGTAATATCAATGCCATCTTTCCAGCTGCTCAGATTGTAAGCTCTAAAGTCATCTTTGATATTTTTTCTTACACTTCATGTTTAAACTATCAACAAATTCAAAATATATCCAGTATCAAACCACTTATTGCCTATACTACTTGCATCAGAGCCTAAGCTGCCATCTCCTACCTGGATTATTACAATAACCCCCTAAGTGATCTCTCTGATTCTACCCTTGTTCTTCTACAGCTATTTGTAAGATAGCAGCTAGATGTTTTTCTTTTCTTTCTTTTTTTTTTTGAGAGGCTTTTTTGCTATAGGGCGCGCGTGCTCACCAGAAAGAGAGAGACAGAAAGCATGAGTGTGTGTGTGTGTCTGTGTCCAGACCTTTTATAAATTACAGACATTAGTTTCACCATTCAGAATTTGGCAGACACCGACTGGTTACCATCTTGGAATCCTGGGCACACATGCACATGCGCCCGGTGTGAATTTAAACCATCTGGTCCGGGACTTAAACTGCGGTCGACCACATAGGAGTCCAGCAACATAGCCATTGCACCAACTGCTGGTCCCAGCTAGACATTTTTCTATATTTAGGTTTTTTGTTTATTTTGGTTTTTACTGAAGCATCCTCCATTTAAAATCCTCTAATGACTCTTCATCTCAGAGTAAAAACCAAATTGTTTACCATGGTACATAAGACCTTATATCACGTGGCACATAAGTTGTTTCACACCGCATCACCTAGTATTCTCTCTGTTGCTTACTCCATTGCAGCCGAATCGGTCTCCTTGCAGTCCCTTGAATCAGACATTATCCCACGTCAGGGCTTTTGTGCTAGCTGTTCCTTGTCCCCAGAGTGCTCTTTTGATCTATATCCAAATGGCTGACCTCCTTGCCTTCTTCATGTCTCTATTGACATGTCATCTCTCAGTGAAGCCTACCCTGATCACCAAATATAAAATGGCAGCCATCCAACTCCTATCACATAATCATTTACCTCACCCTTCCTTAACTTCATTTATCTCCATAGTATTGACCACTATATATTTATATATTTATTTACTTTTTATTCTTTTTTTTTATTTACCACTAAAATGTGAGCTCTCAGTGGGCAGACATTTTAGTTCATTTTTCTACCATCTAGAACAGAGCCAGACACAAAGTACACACTCAATAAATTATTACTCGAAAAATAAAGCCTAAAGAGACAGGATATTTTGCCAAAACATGACAAAAGCAGGGCAAGAATCCAAATCCTTGTAGTTTTAAGATCTGTTTTTCTAAGAACAGTGATGGACTGATACTGAACCAATCACACCTTTTATTCAGTGGTAATCAAAAGCACACAAGTATGAAATGGCTCTTTCTGATCAGGCGAATAAACTGTTTTAAGTAACTTGATAGTAAGAAGGGGTCAGACTCAAGCTAAAACTCATTAGCACCAAACTATAATGCTACTAACTGCCTATAAAAAGCAAGCTTTGTACTGACCGCCTTAAGGGATTTTTTAAAGCTATTTTTAAAAAAATGAATTTACAAGTGACAAAACTTTTAAGAGTTTATATTTTAATAAAATTAACTTAATGGATATTATAAAAAAACAGAATCCTATGAAAAATCAGAAAGCAGTACTCCTACACTGCAATATCATGCTTTTGAACTATGACCAAGTTAAAGTAAATATCTATAAATGAACGTAAAAGTAATGTTAAAATGCAAAGTTATTTCTAAGCAACATTTTTTTTAACACTGGATAGAAAGAAGGTATGTGACAAAACTTCCTAGACACACATAAGGAAAGAGAAACCAATGTATCACCGAGTCCGCTACTATAAAATGCCACTTTTGAAAATTCTGGGGAAATCTATCAATCACAGTAATTTAGTCTAGAAATTTAAAACTAATGGGTTCAACATTTTTATTAATCACATTACCTAGGATGTGGTCATCTAAACTGGCTTTAAATCTGTTCCAAAGTACAAATAAAGTTTTCATTTTAGAGTAAAAAACCTACAACTGAGTCATAATTTCAAAATCTGCCAATCCTTATGATTATTAAGGTCACAAAAAGCATTTTGTTAGTCTTCAAAACTCTTATGCAGTAAAGTGACATTTTAATTTTTTAAAAAAAGTATTTATTTAATTCCATTTGCTATTATTATTTATTTTTAAAAAATTGACGAAAGCGAGACAGAGAGAGAAAGGGAAAGTGAGAAGGCAAACTGCCAAGTTTGGGACTCAACCATGGTCAGTCATATGGGAATCCAGTGCCTTTAACCACCACGCCACTGACTGGCCCTGACATTTTAATTTTGCTAGAGGAAAAAACTGCAAGATGCAGGAAGGAGATAGAGCTTTCTGTCTGAAGGCCAAGAAATAAGGCTTATGCACAATTACTGAAAAAATGTTCTTATTTATAGGATAAAATCTATACCTTTTATATTAAATTATTTGTCAGCAAACAATTTGTAAGGTATTTAAATGATATAATTTTTTATTAAAATAAAATATTATATCAAAACTATTTTGTAGATCTATATTCAGTGTTAACTAAAATAAATGCTGATTTAAATATATATTTATATATGTATTTTATATATATATAAACATATACATTTATATATATATAAATATATATACACACACACATGAAAACATATACATTACTATTTACCATACATATTTTTAAGTTGCCAGGGCTAGGATTAAAATCACAATAGATCATGTGGGCTCTTTAGCTACTAGGCTACATGACTGGCCCTGGTTACCATATTTACATTTTTACTATGCTACTTTTAACCAAAGAACTACATTAATGGCTAAATAAGCATTGTGTAGTAGATGAATAAATATGCAACTTTAAAATTTGTTTTTAAGGTTTGCAAGATAAAGCTTTGCCAATTGTCTTTATATCTTAGAACCTACAGTTATTAGAATAATAATAAACCTGAGAGAGGAGAGATGATATAATAATATCTAATGATCTCAGCAGCAGCCAAATTACGAAACTACAAATAGGCAGCTACATAAAATCTAGACAGAATTCTACAGAATCTCTCAGAGTCCTTAAAAAAACAAAGCAAATATTAAACAAGTTTTTAAATAATAAAAAAAAGACATCAATAATTTGGAGAACCTAAAATCGAGCTATTAAAATTAAAAATATTTGTCAAAAAATTGAAAATTACAGTTAATACTGGGTAATATATTTTAAATGACAGTAACTATAACTGAAGTTTTGGAACATAATTGTAGAGACCTGTTGTTCCAAGGACATGAAAATAGTCATAGTTTCCTAATGACCAGAGTTTTGTATTTCGTGGACTGCGTGCTAGAGGAAGATTTAAAGGCAGCAGCCCAAATGACTGAACTTCAACTTGGATGTTGAAGCACTGATCTGATGGGCTTTTCTTGATCATAAATGACCCATAAACTTAAGATCAAGAGCTGAAGCTCCCAGTGGGAAGTATACTCAATTTGGAGGGCCTTGAAGCCATCTCTGGCCAATTCAGCATCAGCCTTAGAGGAGGCTAGCCATGTAGGAAGAAAATCTCCCCAAGACCTGACTTCTTAAGGCCACAAGCTAGAGCAGTTCCCATAGTCAAATTATTCACATTCCTTGGAAAGAGAGAACAGGCATCAGTTGTGTCCATCGAAGAGGGACACTGTCTAGGTGAACCCTGGACATTTTTGATATCTCTGGGCTGCCTCTGCATCTGAAAAATAAGAAAAATAGCACAATGACAGACAACAAATGAAGAAAGGGACAATCACCTGGCCTAAAAACTTAAGACTTATAAGAAATTAAGCAAGCAGACAAAACAGACAAAAAGACAAACAATTATATCATTTGGAATGTATTATTCTGAAGGCCAGGACAGCAAAAATAAATAAATAAATAAAAGAAAAAGAAATTAAGAAAAGACCATAGCATCAGAAGTTATTTTTAGAGAGAGCCAACTAGAGGGGAAAAATATATATATTAAGATATGTCAACCTGACACAAAGATAAGGTGGAATAAGAATCTAGTCCCATTTGAAAGCTGAAAAGAGCTGAATGAGAGCTAGTGTCATGAACTTGGCTGCTTAACTGCCTTTGTGTTAGAAAACATCTCAGAACTTTGAACTTAGGAAATTCCAACTTGTCTTGCACCAGGTCATGAGCTCCATAGAGCAGGAACCTATTTCAACAAGCAGCTTTAAAAACAAAAAACAAAAAACTTTAATATTTTTCACTCCTATTAATGATACATTTAAAAATGCAATAGTGCTAAAATCCATCAAATAAAATGCACTGAGTAAACATTACACTTACTCGGAAAGATGCTCAGAAGTTGGGATACAAACAGAAACTGAAATTAGAAGAAAAGTTTTACATTTACCACCACATATGAAATATAATGAATGAGAATAATGATTCAGTAAAGAGTCCATATGGTGGTTGACCAAAAATATTGGAATTAATACATAAATCCAAAATGACAGTTATATATACATACCTTTCTCTAGTACAACTTGGCAAGTATGATTTTCATGTTGAATTAAGTGTGTAGCCATAGTATCTAAGCCAGAAACATCAGCTAAGAAGTCACAATTAAGGCACACTAGATTAATGCCCCTAAAAAATAAAATTACATAAATAAGCAAAAAATATTAGAAGATTTAAAAAAAATTTTTATGAAAATCCACACACAAGTGCAATGATTATTTTTCAACCAATTGCTTTTTTTTTGGAGAGGTTTTTGCTGCAGGGCGCGTGCACTCGCCAGACAGACAGAGACAGACAGAGAGACAGAAAGCGAGAAATCACCCCCCAGGGGGGATGGCCACAACACAACCCCTTCTCCTCCATTCTCCTCTAGGGATCTTGGGCACACATGCACACGCGCCCGGCGTGAGTTTTAGGCCACTGGGTCCGGGACACAAACCGCGGTCGACTATGTGGGAGTCCAGCGACATAGTATTTTTAAAAAGTGGCGGGACCAGCAGTTAGCATAATGGTTATGTCACTGGACTCCCATGTAGTTTACCGCAGTTCGAGTCCCAGACCCGGTGGCTTAAACTCACACCGGGCGCGTGTGTGTGCGTGCCCAAGATCCCAAGAGGAGAATGGAGGAGAAGGGACTGCGGTGTGGCCATCCCCCCGGGGCATGATTTCTCGCTTTCTGTCTCTCTGTCTCTGTCTAGCAAACACATACAATGAGTGCATGCGCCCTATAACAAAAACCTCTCCAAAAAAACAAACAAACTTTTTTTTTAAAGAATTAATTAACTTTATTTATTTATTTATTTATTTATTTTTAAATTTGATCAGAGAGGGACAGAGTGAGAGAGAGAGAAAAAGTGAGAAAGCAAGCTGCCAGGTCCGGGACTTGAACCACGGTT
>NW_006203075.1:116001-169226 GCF_000334495.1 Tupaia belangeri chinensis | reverse complement strand
CATGCACACGCGCCCGGCGTGAGTTTTAGGCCACTGGGTCCGGGACACAAACCGCGGTCGACTATGTGGGAGTCCAGCGACATAGTATTTTTAAAAAGTGGCGGGACCAGCAGTTAGCATAATGGTTATGTCACTGGACTCCCATGTAGTTTACCGCAGTTCGAGTCCCAGACCCGGTGGCTTAAACTCACACCGGGCGCGTGTGTGTGCGTGCCCAAGATCCCAAGAGGAGAATGGAGGAGAAGGGACTGCGGTGTGGCCATCCCCCCGGGGCATGATTTCTCGCTTTCTGTCTCTCTGTCTCTGTCTAGCGAGTGCATGCGCCCTATAACAAAAACCTCTCCAAAAAAACAAACAAACAAACTTTTTTTTTAAAGAATTAATTAACTTTATTTATTTATTTATTTATTTATTTTTAAATTTGATCAGAGAGGGACAGAGTGAGAGAGAGAGAAAAAGTGAGAAAGCAAGCTGCCAGGTCCGGGACTTGAACCACGGTTGGACATGTGGGAGTCTAGCACCCTTAACCAACACACCACCTGCTGGCCCCTGGGAAAAGCACCCGTTTTTAAAATTAAGGTTTTTGTCAAAACGTATGTGTGTTCACTGGAAAGAGACAAAGATAAGAGAAAGAGGGAAACTAAGAAATCATTCCCGCGGGGATGGCCAAACACCAATCCCTTCTCCAATCTTTCCTTGAGATTTTGGGCACACATTCCCAGGGCGTTTTTCAAGCTGCTGGGTTCAGGAAGCAAATCACGGAGTCCGCCACATGAGATCCTGCACCTTAACCATCATACCACATGCTGGACCGACACTACAGATTTTTAAAATCACATAGTACATTTAAAAACCAAGCACACATCTGAGCTTAGACAACTGTAAAGGTAAAAAAATAAATTAAACTCTCATTTTCATAATGCAATAAAATTCTTTTCATTCTTCTACATTTTCAGTAAAGTCAACATCTTATGTAGCTTAACTGGACTCAATAAATGTTTTATAAGTAGTACTAATATGTTTTTGAAACCTCAGTCTAATTTTTTTCTCTGTGAGCTATCCTAGATGGAACATATTGTCCAAATACACCATTTTCATTCTCAACATATACATTAAATTATTCCACAAATATTTCCTGAGTGCCTTACTACATGCCTGGCATACACATGTGCACATACACACACACACACACACACCAAACTGGGCACCAGCAGGTGGCATGGTGCTTAAGGTGCTGGACACTCCCACATGGATGACCATGGTTCGAGTCTAGACCTGGTGGCTCGCTTTCTCATTTTCTCTCTGTGCCTCTCTCTAGTTAAATTTATAAAATAATAATAATTAGGACCAGCAGTTAGTGTAATGTCTATGTCGCTGGACTCCTACGTAGTTGACCGCGGTTCGAGTCCCAGACCCGGTGGCTTACACTCACGCCGGGCGCGTGTGTGTGCGTGCCCAACATCCCAAGAGGAGAACAGAGGAGAAGGGATTGTGGTGTGGCCATCTCCCCTGGGGGGGTGATTTCTTGCTTTCTGTCTCTTTGTCTCTGTCTGTCTGGTGAGTGCACGCACCCTATAGCAAAAACCTCTCAATAATAATAATAATAATAGCAATAATAATAAATTGAATGAATAAATAAAATTTAATTGAAAAATTAATTTAAGAAACCACACATCAATACAATGAGAGGATACCATCAATAAACAAAAAAGTAAAATATACAGTTTCTCAGACGATTCAGAGAAAAATAAAGCATAAAAAGGACATAGAGAGTACTTGGGTGAAACGTGGTAGAAAGGACACAATTTTAAATATAGTAGTCAAGGAAAGTCTCACTTTTCAGTGTAGAGACATAAAGGAGATAAAGGACCTAATGAAATAAAACTAGGTATAGGGAATAATAAATACAAAGATACTGAGGAATAATATCATCCCCTCTTTTACTTTTTCTAACAACGCAAAGTATCCATATAAGTATTGGCTAAATTGGCGAAGCAAAGACATAGATAGTTCAAAGACCAATGATAGCATGAACAAAATTAAGGAAGATGGCATACAAAAAGATCAGAAGAATAGGAAGAAATGGTGCTCCAAGGAGTCTAAGTTAAATGTATGGTTGTATAACCAAAGCTAATAATAAATGTCTTTAGAAATACTCATCAGTTCTGAGACCAGCTGACGGTGTAATGGTTACATTGCTGGACTCCCACATGGCTGACCATGGTTAAAGCCCCAGACCTAGAGGCTTGAAACTCACACCAGGCATGTGTGTGTGCATGCCCAAAATCCCCAGAGGAGAATAGAGGAAAAAGGAATGCAGTGTGGTCTTCCCCCGGAGGGTAATTTCTTGATTTCTGTCTCTCTGTCTCTGTCTCTCCAGCAAGCACACACTCCCTATAGCAAAAATCTCTTTTTTACAAAAAAAAAGAGAGAAAAGAAAAGAAATACTTCATCAATCCTTTCTGTATAGTAACTAGGTTGTACTTATCTATTGGGTTCTCAGAAAAGTCATGGTGCATTTTTACATAGAAAAACACATAATTTTTCTGACAACCTAATATTTATTACCTCAAAATGGAAAAGTTATTACATTACTAGGTATATTTTTACTATTCAGATTGTTGGAGGGCTTTATTGTTATTATTTTTCTTACTTTGCTGTAGGGCGTATAAGCTCACTGGAGAGAAAGTGAGGAGGGAGTGGGAAAGCATCCCCACTGGGTATGGTCACACTGCAATCTCTTCTCCTCCATCTCTCCACTCGGGATTTTGGGCACATGCACACATGTGTACATAGACACACTCAGCATGTGTTTCGAGCCTCCAGGTCTGGGGCTTGAACTGTGCAGTCAGCTAAAGTGGAGCCACCTGCCTTAACTACCATGCCACTGGCTAGCCTATGAGACAGAAAGCTGTGTTCTCACTTTACAATGCATATATGTGAAGGTTTTATCTGGACACCACCTGTCATCAGTGAAATAAATTTAGCAAGCAAACAGTGGCTAATCACACTCTGGTCTAAAGCTATAATGAACACAACTCTGTCCAGTAGCAGTGATTTAGATATCTATATTCGGCCCCCCAGTATCAGGTTAAAAAAATGTTATAGGCAAATCACAGTGAGATATTTTGTCATACCCACTAGGATAGCTATAACCAAAAAAGATAGTAACAAATATTAGCAAAGATGTGGAAAAACTGGAACCTTCACATACTGCTGGTGGGAATGTAAAATAATGGAACTACTTTGGAAAAGTCTGGCAATTCCTCAACTCAAAGGTTCACCATGGAGTTACCACATAACCGTACTATTCCAATCTAAGTATAGGTTAAACAGAAATAAAAAGACATGTCCATACGAAAACTTGTATGCAACTGTTCATAGTAGCATTATTCCTAATAGCCTTAAAATGAAAACCCAAGTAGATAAACTATCAGTAAGTTAAAAAAATTAAGTATTGATAAATGTTGTAACATGGATCAACCTTGAAATCACAGTAATTAAAAAAGCCAGTCACAAAGGACCACATAGTGTACCATCCCATTTATATGAAACATTCAGAACAGGCAAATCTTTACAGACAGAAAATGAATGAGTGGTTGGTTACTTAGAGTGGGGAGAGTTGAAACAAAATGGGGATTGACTACTAATGGGTACAGAATTTTTTTTAGGAGTAATGAAAATAAACTAAAATTAATTGTGGTAACTGCTGCACAACTCAGAGAATATAATAAAACCTATGAATTGTACATGTTTAAATGCACGTGAATTATATTTCAACAAAGCTGTTATGTAAAAAAAAAAAAGCTTAAGTCATAATATTTTTTTCAGTAGAAAGAAAAGATCAACAAGTTACCTGAGATGATCTGAATGTTTCTTAAATATACAAAACCTTTTACTTGGACGGTTACTATGAAAGCTGGAGAAACAAAAGAGATTTTAATAATTTTATTACACAGTAATTCATACTTATTTATAACTATATTTCAAGTCTATACTTAAGTTTCTAGTTTTTAACAAAAGCGCATGGTGTAAATAATAAAACATTTGCCAGCCCTGTTTTAAGAACATTTTGTTACTTATTTATTTTGGGCACTTTTTTTGCTATAGGGTGCATACACTCACTGGAGAGAGACAGAGTCAAAGACAGAGACAGAAAGCAAGAAATCAACCCCCAGAGGGATGGTCACCCAACAATCCTTTCTTCTCTATTTTCCTCCTGGGATTGTGGGTGGGCATGCACACACATGTGCCTGGTGTGAGTTTCAAGCCACAGGGTCTGGGACTCAAATCAAAATTGGCCACGTGGGAGTTCAGTACCTCAACTGCCATGCCACTTCCTAACTCCAAGGACATTTTATATTCCAGTTGACCTGTTTGTTTTCTATGTACACATAATTCCCTAAGCATATCCTTAGGTGATCAGTACCTTATCACTACCTAAAAAAGAAATATTTAAAGAATTTTTAAAAAAATGTAGAGGGGCCAGCAGGTGGTGTAGTAGTAAAGACACATAGTGTACATGCGTGCACACCCAAAATCTTGAGGGAAGAATGGGGTGGGGGGTTTGACTTCTCGCTTTGTCTGTCTCTGTCTCTCCTGCAAGCATATGCATCTTATGGCAAAAATTTCTCAAAAAAATAATAATGTAGTGAGCATCAAATAAAAAAATTTTATCTATTAAGGATTGAACACAATTCAAAATTTTTGCTGGTAACATATTTTTTGCAATAGTATCAATAGTTAATAATAATCTTTTTTTAAAAAGTCCCTTTCCAATCCTAACATGTTTATGTGAGAGAAGGAGGGTAGAATCCAAATGACTTGGGAAATAAAAAGGATTTGAGCTAAACGCCACTGCTTTGCAACTGTTAAGTTCAAACATTTGGAGAGTTCTCTGAAATTAATAGCAGAGGTTTTTAAAAAATATTATACCAGAACTTATCAAAAAAATGCTTCGCCAAAGCACAAAACAGAAAACCACTAAGCAAATTTTGTGGCCAATGAGAATAACTTCTACATACCATTTAATTCTGGTAAGGAAAGCTTTCCTGTACTAGAAAACCAGGATTTGAGTTTACAACAGTATTTCTAATTACTAACAGGATCAACATTACCTGAGAGCTTATCTAGAAATGCAGTCTTTGGGGACCCCACAAACCTTGGCCTGGTCCAAGTGAAATTTTGTGCAAAGTATACTTCAAAAAAAAAAAAAAGACAGAAAGAGAACCAAAACAAACAAACAAACAAAAAATCCTTTGACCATATTTTTTTAGTAATTTTTTTTTTTTTTTGACAGAGAGCTTTTTTGCTATAGGGCAAATGCACTTGCTGGAGGGAGAGAGAGAACAGGAGACAAAAGGCGAGAAAGAACCCTCCAGAGAGGTGGCCACACCAATCCCTTCTCCTCTATTGTCCTCTCGGGATTTTGGGTGTGCACTCACACATGCACACATGCTCAGCATGAGTTTTAAGCCACTGGGTTGGGACTTGAACCACAGTCAACTATGTGGGAGTCTAGCAACGTAACCATTACACCATCTGATGGTCCCAGCAATTGTGATTCTGTTTAAGTAACTTCTTTCTAAGAACCACAACAGGAACAACTGTGTTAACAGCCAATAATATTTATGATATACCTAATATTTGAAGTGTTAGACTAGAAGATTATAATACAATAACAAAAATGGCAAGCTGCCTACCACAGGGTTCACTCTCTAAGAGGGAGAGTGACAGAGACTGGCACAGAATAAACATCCAATAAAAATTTGCTAAATGAATGAATTTACATTCATAAATAAAATAAAATGAAAATCAGTAGTAACACTTATAGAGTTCTGTAAGTGGCTGGTAGATGGGGTAGAAGTCAGCTAACGATTAGTTCATTTCAGGTTAGAAATTTTGAAATTTGTTCTAGGCAAAGCAAAGAGCAACTGTGAAGATATAGAAGGATCTTTAAGAAAATAAAAGGAGTTTAAGCAGATTTTTTAAAAAAGTAGTTAGAAATTTGATAGTAAAGTCTCCAGAACATTTCAACTTCATTCTATCAATGTTAGGAAGTCAAAAGATTTTAGGCTACAAAATGACCAGACCACATATGGCTACTCCAGTAGCAAAAGAAAGGATGGACAGGAAAAAAGGGAAAAAATTACAGAAAGAAGGCCAGTTATGATGCTATCACAATAATCCAACTATTTTTCTAAGGACTTTAATTTAGTGCCAATAAATCCATATAAAATATAGGATAAACTCAAGTAGGTCTTTTAAAAATTCAGTACTCTGGGTTCCCCACTGTATAAAACAAAATTTTATACCAAAATTCCTTCAAAATGTAAAAAATTATCCTTCAAAGCCCAAGTGAAATGTTATTTCTAGAACGTCTTCCCTTCACAGAAGTGGTTTATTATTTGTTGATGATAATGTGTTTTGTAACATGCACTGGACTGGTGTGAAGTGGATTCATGATGGGTAAGTTCAACTTACAAGCAGAGGGATGTTGATTAAATGTATAAAATAAAGTCTGCCTGTATTTCTTGTTTTAAAAATTCATCCTAACCTCCTCTGTGCTCTCATAATCATGTGTTTATCACATTAAGCACTTTACGTACATTTTTTGTAAAACAAAAAAAACCTTTTTTTTTTTTCCTTGCAGAAAGGCAAACTGAGAGTTTAAGTACCTTGCTCTAAGTCTCACAGGTAATACTGGGTTGCTGGGAGAATCATGATGCATTTTTATATAGCAAGCATGTCTTGACTTTCCCAACAATCTAATAAATGGCAAAACTTGTATTCAAATTCAGATTTGTGTTATTTTTCCCCATCAGCTTGCCATACTTATTAGTAAATTATACCTTCCTAGTAGGTACATAATGAATATTTGTTGAAATAAACCTGGGCTGAAATAAACTGCTGTTAAAAAGAGAGAAATTAGTTATGCCATTAACTTTCTGTAGAGAAAAAGCCTTCTTATACCTAATTTTGAGAAAAATAGCAATATTATGAATTAATTCATTTGCATGTTTTCAGATGATTTCTTTTACTACCTAAAAGCTATATACAGGCAAACAAAGTGCAGTAATTTAAATTAAACCCAAATATTGCTACTTGGGGGATAAAGGACTTAAATGTTACATCTGCAGTGACACTATCCTTTAAGAGAATCTGTTTTTTTTTGGTTTTTTTTTGTTTGTTTGTTTTTTTGAGTGCTTTTTTGCGCATGTGCTCTCCAGAAAGACAGAGAGACAGAAAGAGAGAAATCACTCCCGGGGGGATGGCCATGCTGCAATCCCTTCTCCTCCATTCTCCTCTCGGGATCTTGGGCATGCACGCACACGCACCCGGCGTGAATTTAAGCCACCAGGTCTAGGACTCAAACCGCAGTTGACTACATGGGATTCCAGAGACATAGCCATTATGCCAACTGCTGGTCCCAATTTTAAGAGAGTCTTAACTATGCTCCAGCTGCTTCAAGATTTTTGAGTGCTATATTTTGAGATTATATTCAGGGCCTTTTATAATTATATCAAATAATGACTATCAATCAATCATCTGTAGCTTGTAGGATACTGCTAGACTGGAAAAATAAATCAAAGCCCAGAATATCGGGGGGGGGATGGGAATTCGAAAGGAATGAACAGTATACAGAATGAGATCAAAATAGTACTGTAGGAAGAAACCAGGTGTAAGAACTTAAAAGCTGACAGGCAATATTAGTAGTAAAGAAGTCAAGGTGCCATGAAGTCAGGCAGATTATCAAGGAAGGAACAATAATGTGAGGGAAATGCTAAAGACACCAAGAAAGATAAAGAATCCTTGAAAGCAATAGCTGATAATGACCAGAATGTGACATAAAGATCATGTTATGATCTTCATATTCACTGATATTATACATTAATCTCCATTTTAAAAAATATTTAACTACCTCGCTTTGAATAATCAATGTATCAAGTTTACAAGCAACGTTTGACTTTTTTTTTAAAACTGAAAGTCTATCCTGAGGAAATAAAGTATACTCCTAATAGTGAGATTCAAGTAAATAATAAGGGCTCTGAAGGGTTTTCCTAGCATATAGTAAATAGTAAGTATTCAAATAACCTAAATTGAATGAATTAATGAAAAATAATAGCAATTATGACGGGCATAGTCTCTCCTTATCATGGAATGGATTCAAGTACAGATAGCCTGATGGATGAACAGCTGGACAAATGGATGGACAGACACATGAACTATAAAGACAGAAACAAACCCAGTAAAATTTCTAACATCACTGAAAATCTTTAAGTCTCTCAAAGTTGACTTAAAGATTACAAGTGTCTGTTTGGTAAATGTATTTAGAATTTTTAAAATTCTGTTTGAAAATAACCATTTTTGAAATCCTTATAGGAAAGAAAATTCCCAAGATAAAGTGTTTCCCTAACAAGCCTATCCAAATTTCAACAGTTTTAACTGTTCTTACAACTTTAGTCCAATAGCTTCTTGAATTATTATGCTGGGAAGTGGTATCAAATAATATCCTACATGTTTCTTATTGCTAGATTCCTTAGCTTAGCTTTAAAGGAGAACTCTGACTGCTGACAGGATTCTTTGTTTTTAAAACAAAAACTTGCTGAACTATAATAATCATTGAAAATTTATATGTTTAATTCATCTTACCTCATCATATGATTTACATAGGCTTTGCTACAGCTAGTGTTGTATCTGCAAAAACTACAGTGGACGTATGTAGGAAAGTGGTTTGCAAAATCTTTTATTTCAGAACAACACTCAATGCACTTGTGAATGCCCCGACGATACCTTATGGAGACATAAAGAAAATTATAAAAAATATTTTTAAATAAAGATAATAAGATATAGCCTTATTAATGTTCTGCTAACCAAAGTATAACATTTTTAAACATGAGTTTAAACTAGCATTGTACATTAGGAATAAAAGTTTACCTTAAGTTCCTCAAGGCTGTATTGACTTTACTTTTTTTATTGCTACTAGCCAATGTGCTTTGTTTCTTTTGCATATTAACAATTTTTGATTTGTATTTAGATTTATTTCCATTAGGCTTACTGGCAATAGGTTTACTCGCATTGGATTTGGTTGTGTTAGGTTTATTTGTATTAGATTTTATGAGATTTTTAGCAGTTATATTTTTAGTCCTTGGAGGTGAGAGTTGTAGAGTAGAAGTGCTTGCACTAATGGAAGGTGTAGTTGAGGATCCTGACTGAAGAGGTCCAACTGAAGCTCGAATAGTAACCTACAAAAATGAAAAAAATATTTGCTTTAAAAAATTAATCACTACATTAATATTAAAATGTAACTTTATAACAAAAAGATATATATCAAGAATTTTGAAAAAGAGCACACATGAACTGTAATTGGGTAACTCTTTCATTTATTCTAAATACTCAAGCCAATTTAATGAAATTAATTTTTTCACTTGTAACATTACATTTTTGTACTAATATCAGTTACATGTTAATGGATAATTAGGAGTTAATGCAAATTATATACATATATCAATAGAACACATTCCATCATATCTATTTTTGTGCTCTGACACAACTAAAAAAAAAATTCATGGAGAACTCAAAATTTAAATCTTAAGGCCTGAAAAATAACTCTAGAAAGGCCTACATTACTCTTTGATAACTACATAACAGACAGATATAAAGTAAATGTAACCACCTCTTTCCAGGGCTTCATTGCCCAGGAATTTATGCTTACAAATGTTATGTGAGGGGTAACATCAATTCATTATACTACATGGAGTGTTCGATGGTATTTTCTTACAGAGAACTAATGCCATTATGGTTTAGTATTAAGAAAGAGAATTATGTCTATTGGTTGATAGTAACAAACACAATTGCCTACCAACATTCTTGTTAATTACCAGACTATTCTCTCCTCATCTACATAAAGAAAAACCTATGAGGAAGTTCTGTGAAATATATGTGCTTAGGTTTCATTCAATAGCACTACACCAGAAATCAAAAGACTTGTGGTTAAATCTGATACTATCCCTCCCTAGCCATGTGACCTTGAATAAGTATCTATCCTATCTAAGCCTTTTCACATCTATAACACAGGACAATACCAGCTGTGTCTATTCAGTGGATCTGTTGCATGAATTAAATAACAGACTATATGAAAAAGTACACTGAAAGCTTACTTCTGAGGTGCTAAACAAACATTTAGTATCATTATCATTAATATTATTATTATTAATAAGGGAAGAAATGAGGACTGCTCTGCTTACATTAGTGTTCTGCAAGTATAGTCCCAGCATGAAATGAATGGATTGCAGGGAAGGATGCTGGGTAGCGTCTCTTGCTCTAGGTCTTCAGAGCATGGCTTTATATTGTTTTAGTTAATTCAAATAACAGACATACCCACATTCAAAGGTAAGTACCCAAAGCCAAATATAAATGTTTTGGGGATTATTTCACTTTGGATTATCCATGCCTCTGTTTCCCTCCACTGGAACAAATATTCAAGAGCTGACTGTATATAAAGAAGTCAGAGAAAACAGATGTATATAAGGCAAAGTGGGAAAAGTAAATTACAATCATAAGTATGCAGTCAGACGTGTTTGCTCACTTAAAACACAATGCTATCCAGCAGCAGAACTTGCTTCTCTGAGAGAAAACTCAGTAATAACAACTTTGACAAACATATGGGAACCTATGGCATCCAAGGCACTATATCAGATGCTGGGGACACCAGAGAAGTATGTGGTTCCTGATCTCAAGCATCTTATAGTTTAGCAGCTAAAACAACATATATGTTGCCAACTGAAATAGCTCAAAAATACTCTATGTAATATTAAAACAACCCACTAACCCAAAAAATAGTTCATCTAATTGCAGTTTTTACAAAAGAATACTAGTCCAACACTGCACCCACCACTGAACTCAAAACAATGGTTACAAGTTTTTCTTCTAAGCTAAGAATGATAAAAGTTCAAAGTTACAATAAAAATCAGAAATAATTGTCAAAAATATTATATGCAATAGGTAAAACTGGGCAGAAGTTAATTGCTATTATTATATAACATGTTAAAATACAACATATTTGAACTCACTTTTGTTCCAGGAGGCAACCCTTCTAGTTGTTTAGGTTTTATAAATGTTCGATGATGCTGAGTCTTGTGATCCATTTTCTCCTTGCATGTCAAAAACTGCAGTCTGCATTTTGAACAACGATGTATTCCCTTTTTCTGTTTTTTAAAACAGAAAAATAATTTCTATAACCACAAATCCTGTATCCTAAAACTGCTCGAACTTAATTTTTTTCCTTTTTATCAACTTGATTTATTTATATCTTCCAAGAGTGAGAAGGACAAACAGACTTAGCACCCCTATTCACACAAGCCTTAGCTAGCCCAGATCGTGGACACATGCACATACTCAATATACTCAGGGAGGTCTCCAGACACAAAACCTCTCCATATGGGTCAGCCTCATAGAATGTAGCATTTTAAGATTGCATCACCATTCAGCCCCTTACATTTATTAACATCTAAATAATATGAAAAACTAGTAGTTTACCATTTCCTAAAGAAAATATTTCCAAAATATCATTTTATTTGTAAAATGTTCTTTACATTAATATCTAGGTTTCAAAAATGTTTATTACTTCTAGGAATCAAACATGAATGTTTAATCAGCTGTGGCGTGAAAGCTCTCTAAATTGTTTAAACACGTAATACTGTGAAAATGAACTATATTACATTTTATCTCAGGAAACATAAATTACTTTTTTAAAAAGAGTTATTTTGGGACCAGCAGTTGGCTTAACGGTTATGTTGTTGGACTCCCAAGTAGTCGACTGCGGTTCGAGTCCCGGACTCGACGGCTTAAATTCATGCCTGGCATGTGTGCGTGCACTCCCAAGAGGAGAATGGAGGAGAAGGAATTGCAGTGTGGCCATCCCCCCTGAGGGGTCATTTCTCACTTTCTGTCTTTCTGTGTCTCTCTGTCTTTCTGGCGAGAGCACGTGCCCTATAACAAAAACCTCTCCCCCACCCCCCCAAAAGAATTATTTATCATTATCACTATTATTATTATTTTAAATTTGATTAGAGAGAGACACGGAGGGAGAGAGAAAGGGAAAGTGAGAAAGCAAGCTACCAGATTGGAGACTTGAACACAGTCAACCATGTGGGAGTCCAGTGCCTTAATCATGACACCATCTCTTGGCTCCCGTAAATTACATTTAATTTTTACTATTTCCAGTTAGTTGACAAATTGATAACTTAAAATTTTAAAAATAATAAATCTAATCAGACACTGAAAAGAAAGTTAAGTTATATAAGTGGTTGTATAAAGTAGTACTATCCAAAAAAAAAAAAAACCTTTCTGCAATAATGAAATGTTATAGAGCTATACTGTCCAATATGGTAGCCACTGGACACATGAGGTTTTTGAGCACCTGAAAAGGGCCAAATGCAACTGAGGAAACGACTTTTGGATTTTATTTAGTTTAATTATTAGGTTGTCGGGAAACTCATTAGGTATCTTTCTGTTCTTCTATGCAAAAATGCATCATGACTTCCTCAACAACCCAATAAAGTAACAGTCACATGTTTAGACAGCTACACTCGACAATGTGAAAAGGAAAGCATAAAACAAAACAACCAATCCCAATCTACTTATTGGCTGAGAAGCCCTTGACTAAATCCCTCTCAAACTCAGTCCAGCTACTTATTGGCTGAGAAGCCCTTGACTAAATCCCTCTCAAACTCAGTCCAGCCACTACTCTATAGATGGAAAATGGAACCTAAAGGAAATCTAAGTCACTTCCCCATGGCTAGCTGTTGACATTGTCAGACTCTTCATCCAGTGTTCTACTACATCAACTGTAATCTTTACCTATTTACTCTCATACTTAATATAGTTTATATAGTATGCATATATATACATTTTAAATGACACACAAATACAAAAGAATGTTTTCTCTAAAGCTGTATCTCTGCAAAATACATCACTATTCCCATTTAAATACAACCAATCATTTATAAAACTCAAATGAAGAGACCAGCAGTTAGCATAATGGCTATGTTGCTGGACTCCCACATAGTCAACCGCAGTTCACGTCCTGGACCGGGTGGCTTAAAACTCATGCCAGGCATGTGTGCATGAGTGCCCAAGATCCCGAGAGGAGAATGGAGGAGAAGGGATTGCGGTGTGGCCATCCCCTCGGGGGGGGGGTAATTCTCGCATTCTGTCTCTCTGTCTCTCTTTCTGGCGAGCGCATGCGCCCTATAGCAAAACCCTCTAAAAAAAAATTCAAATGAAGTAATGTACAGGGACATACTTGGCATAGTTATTGGCACACAAGTATTTCATAAATAAATGCTCTTTATGAAGTTCAAAGCAATATGCCCATGTAAAGGGTTATAATTCTAGATGCATTAAGACTATTTTAGATGTATGGCACATTGGATTATCTCATAATTTATAGGCAATTTAAACAAGTTCATTTACATGTGCTCAAGGAAGAAGATGGAAAAAAAAAAAAAAAAGAAAATGAAAACTTGGTCAAAACACTGATACCAAGACAACAGGGCAGAAAGCTCATTAGAGTTCAGTTCCCAGAATCTTTTCTCTGTCTGTAATTACTCCCTAGGTTACCTCATCCACTTTCATGGTTTTAAATACCATATATGCAACTGCCTAATTGACATTACTACTTAGTGTCTAATATGCTTCTTAAATCAATATGGAGAAATATGAACTCGAGATTTTCTCCTGATCTCCTGCCTCCTCTCCCCATCAAAAATGTGTTCCTTCCTCAGTCTTCCCCATATCCCAGTATATAAATATTAATATTTCATTCTTAGCTGCCCAGGACAAAAACTTCAATCACTCTTTCTCACATTCTACATCTAAAACAGTAATAAATCCTTTCAGTTCTGAATTCAAAAACATTCATAATATTTCCACTTCTTATTACCTCCAACCACTGCTCCCATACTGCTCCAAGACATACCTGGAGTATTGCAAAAATCATTTCTCTTCTTTCTATCATGTCTTTTCTTCCCTATGGTTTATTCTCTGCAGAGCAGCCAGTGATCTTAAAACATGGCAGATCGTTCACAAGCTTAAAATTTCTGAAGTCCTGATTCTAGCTCACAAGGCGCCACAAGAATCGGCCTGCATTCTGTTACTACAATCTTATACCCTACCTTCTCAGCTCCAGCAGTGTTGTCCTTGCTATCCTTGGAGCCTCTCAGGTATACACTCACTTCACTGTCTATGTAATGTACTACTCCCAGACATCCACGTGGTGAACTCCTTCACTTCCTTCAGAGAGGCCCTGTTTTGATCACTGTATACAAAATGCTCCTCCTACTCTTAGTACTTCCCCAATACTTATACTCCACATTCTCCTCCCATAATACTTATTACCAGCATATTCATGCAAACATACACAAAGTATCCTCTGCAATAAGGCAAATTCCAGAAGGCGTAAATTTTGTTTTGGTCCCTGTTACGTAATACCTAAAACAGCCCCAAGCACACAGTAAGACGCTCAATAAATATTCATTAAATAAATGAATACTGAGGCAGAAAGAACAGGAGACTAACAGGGAAAATGCACAGGAACAGCAAGTACAATTTAACTACAAAATGTCATAAAATAGACTACGTTATCTACTCTTCTGTCAGCTGGCCCCAGGTCTTACAGACCTCTTTTCTAGGCATACATTTCAGTGAACTAAGGATGATAAAAATACATTTTTAGTAACATAATGTTTAAAGAAATAATGATCTATTCTGGATATAGAGAAATCATTGCCTTTTTTTTTGATAAGCATATTATATTGTTTGAGAGAAGACATGAGGAGTTTAAGGGTAATTCTTACTATATGAAATTTCTACCACAGACCTAATGCTAATGTGAAATTCAGATATGATAGAGCAGTAAAAGCTTGGCTCTGAAGTCAAACTTTTCTCTTTTATTAGAAAATCTGACATGAGGCAAGTTACTTTCTCTAAAGCTGTTTCCTCATCTATGAAACAGAAATAATATATGCATTATCTTGTTTAATCTTCACAAGATAATGCATATAAAGGACTGGCTGCTGCCATCAGATGTGTTTAGTATATGTTAACTGCTTATTCTTTCATTAAAGATATAATGAGCATATTTAATATATCTGAAATTGTCTTCATTATTCCTTAAAAGTAACAGGAATTGGGTTGTTAGCTATAAATTCAAAGATATAATCTTTTATAGAAAAATTGCAACTGAGCTCTTCTGAGACAAAATGAGGCAAAGTCAACAATTTTTCTTTTGTTTAATATCCCAATAATAATATAATCTCAATTTCAAGTTTATAATCTCATTCAGTTATAGCTTCTACTTAATTATACAAGTTATAAATATCTTGAAGGATGACTGATGATCTTCTTTTAAAAAATTTATTCCATGAATAAGAGAAAAAGAGAGAAAGAGATAGAGCACCCCCAACAGTGTCTTGATCCACCCCCAGCAACAGCAAGCACAGATCACAGGCACACACGTGCCCAGCACATTCAGATCTCCAGACAAAAACTGGGAATGTTTCCATGTAGGTTTTCCTTGCAGAGAATTGTCTTTTACCACTGTACCATCATATGCTCCCCTTTTTTTGACCCTTTTTAATTAGACTATCTACTTTACTGCTGTCTATCTCCTAGATACTCCAAACAAAAAAAGAAGAAAAGATTAAAGGTGTGAGGGTAATCTGGCTGTGACATCTATCACCCACCAACTGCCAGGGCTGAGTCCGCTGATCTAGTTGGTTAGGTAGGTGTCCCCTTCCTCTCTCAACGCTCCATATGCATTCTTACCGAAGCACAACTGGTCAGAGAGCACGACCTTCTCTGATAAGAGAAGGATCCATTCTTTGTCAGGAGTATATGTGTAGCTGCACAACCCTGCTAGAGCCTCCAAATAAAGTCTTAAGAAAACTGGGTACCGGGCCCAGCAAATGGTGTGAAGGTTAAAGTGGCTGGATTTCATATGGCCGATACCACACCTCAGGTCCCAGACCTGCAGCTTAGAAAAAACATACAGGGTACATATGCAGGCACACCCCAAATCCCAAGAGAATGGAAGGGAAGGAAATGCAACATAGCTTTCCCCTTCCAGGGATGCTTTTACATCTTCCCTTTCTCTGTCTCTGCTGAGCATATGGGAAAAAAGAAAGAGAGAGAGAAACTGGGTACCCATGGCAAGCTAAAACATACAATACAGGGTATGAAAGAAAATTATAAATCACATAGCCAGATAGTAGGCCCAGACAACCCTATCATAGTCATTGTTCTTCCCACATCTATATTTTACTCTAGAGATTCGTAAAGCATCTGGGAAAATTATCTTAAAAGCCCTATAATGAAGGCATAGCTTTGTATATCATTTTCCTTTTCAAAATAAAGTCCGAAAATAAAATACAGAGTATTAAGAATAGGAGGGGCCAACAGCAGTGCCATTAGCAGTAACATTAAAGCTCTGTTATGATGGACACCATGGGAGACTTCTGGATTCATGTCCAGAGGTCTGCCTGCACACTGGCCATGTGTGTGCCCCAGGATCCAGACTGGCTGAGACTGATATTGGTGTGAAGACCCTGTTGGGAGTAGCCACTCCCACCTGGACTCCATCTGTCTTTATTCTTTCATGGAAGGAAGAAGTAATCTTATATTTTTGAAGAAGATTTTGCTATAGGGCACGTGCGCTCGCCAGAAAGACAGAGACAGAGAGATAGAAAGTGAGAAGTCACCCTCCCGGGGGGGAATGGCCACACTACAATCCCTTCTCCTCCATTCTCCTCTTGGGATCTTGGGTATGCATGCACACACGCCCGGCATGAGTTTAAGCCACCGGGTCCTGGACTTGAGGTGCAGTCGACTACATGGGAGTCCAGTGACATAGCCATTATGCCAACTGTTGGTCCTGGAAGAAATAATCTTGGAAAAAAAAAAAAAGAAAAAGAACAGTGTTTCCTAAACTCTGTTCATCAAAAGATATTAATTGGTAATTATAAGAACAAAGAGTTCAGCGGTCAAGCAAGTTTGAGCAACAATATGCATTACATCATTTGCTGGTAGATTTACAACATCACTAGCATAATAAAAACTTTGATTAGTACTATTTTAAAAACCATACATAAAGTGTTTAATTTTGTACATCTAGGCATTTACCAAATGTATTTGCTAATGACAATTTGGGAAAAAATACCTATTAACAACTGATAGAACACTGTTCAGAAAATCCTAAACTAGAAATCTTGCTGCAACTTCTCAAGGATGAGTGGAATCCCAGTCACAACACAGATAATCCCCCAAACACCTAGAAATCCTACCTTTGTGATCTTTCCCAATTAAAAACTATGAGTCAGGGCCAGCAGGTGGCATGGTGATTAAGGTGCTGGATCCCATATGCCAAATCCATTGGTTTAAGTCTTAGACCTGGCGGCTTGAGAATCATGCCGGCCATGAATATGTGTGCCTGAAATCCTCAGAGAAGCCCAGAGGAGAAGTGTCTGTAATGTAGCCATCCCTCGAGGGCACAGAGGGGGAGTAAGAATTCTCACTTTCCCTCTATGTGTCTCTCCGGAGAGTGCGTGCTCCCTATGACAAAAATCTAAAAAAACAAAACAAACAAGAAAACTACAAGTCAATTTCATGATTGTCCAATGACTGAAACTGATAGCAAAGTTAGCACCTGGAGAATAAAAGGGTGCCCATTTAAGCGATAATAAGAAAACATATATGGCTTTTCAGTGAGTTGGCAAAACCTGATTATATGATCATATTCAGTAAATCCACTGGCCTCTGATTTTGACAAAGTCATTCTTGTTTTTTCTTTTTAAAATTTATTTATTTTAATTAACTAATTAATTAATTTTCCTATAGGAGGTGTGCACTTGCCAGAGAGAGAGAGAAAGTGAGAGGAAAGTTAGAAATCATTCCCCAAAGGGGATGATCACACTGCAATTCTGTCTCCTTATTCTCCTATTGGAATTTTGGGCATGCACATATTATGTTCCTGGCATGAGTTTCAAACCACCAAGTATGGGAAATCAAACTGTGGTTTGCCATGTGGGAGTCCACCTCTTTAACTACCATGCCACCTGTCGGCCCCCATTCTTGCTCTTTCACACACTCAAGAATAAGATCAGTGTTGCATCAAAATTTTTAGCCTGAACAAAGGATGGTTCAATTGCTTCAGGATAAAAATCAATAGAAGGGGCCGGCAGGTGGCATGGTGGTTAAAGGCACTGGACTCCCACATGGCTGATCACGGTTCTAGTCCCAGACATGGTAGCTTGCTTTCTTGTTCTCTCTCTTTCTCTCTCTTGCTATGTATGTATGTATGTATGTATGTATAAATAAATAAAGTTGAATAAAATAATTCTTAAAGAAAATCAATAGGCATCACAGTACAAGGAAGGGTACAGACACTAAACTGGGTCCCCAAAATTATACAATATAACTGGCAAAGTTATCTAAGAAACAAGTTATGGGAACCAGCAGTTAGCGTAATGGCTATGTCGCTGGACTCCCACGTAGTCGACCGCAGTTCGCGTCCCGGACCCGGTGGCTTAAAACTCACGCCGGGCACATGTGCGTGCGTGCCCAAGATCCCGAGAGCAGAATGGAGGAGAAGGGATTGCGGTGTGACCATCCCCCCTGGGGGGTGATTTCTCGCTTTCTGTCTCTCTGTCTCTCTCTGTCTGATGAGCGCACACGCCCTATAGCGAAAACCTCTCCAAAAGAAAAAAAGAAACAAGTTATGATGTAAATAATTATCTGGCAGAGTTCAAGTGTCAACCAATAAATGTCATTACCATTTCATTTGTCATGCAGGTATAAGAGACCACTCTGGGTCAGTGATGATAACATGTATTCCTACAATATATTGGTAAAATGGTATAAATGCAGTTTTAAGAGAAAGAGCGAAACAATATTATGAGTTCAAAATCTTCTTCAGTTCAAACTAATTTTGTTCCCTCCTCCTGATAACTCACTTCAAAATCATTCCCATTTCTATTCCTAGAACTTCAAACAGCCAATCTTTTGGATATTTCACTTAGCTTCTCCGTTTATCTCTCAATCAGGAGCTTTTCTACTTCTGGATACCCTTCAGAATTTTCATGATTTATGAGCTACACTATCCTCGTAAGGAAAAGTGGAAACTTCACAAGTAATTCAACATAAATCGTAAGTTAATCATGTTATTTGAAATAATTTTGCTCTTCTTTTTTTTTTTTTTTGCTATAGGGTGCGTGTGCTCGCCAGACAGACAGAGAGAGACAGAGAGACAGAAAGTGAGAAATCACCCCCCAGGGGGGATGGCCACACCACAATCCCTTTTCCTCCATTCTCCTCTCGGGATCTTGGGCATGCACGCACACATGCCCGGCGTGAGCTTTAAGCCACCGGGTCTGGGACGCGAACCGTGGTCGACTACATGGGAGTCCAGTGACATAGTCATTACGCTAACTGCTGGTCCCCAATTTTGCTTTTCTTATAGAACAAATCTAGTCAATGTTCTAAATCATGATCAGTCTTCTCACTAAAGACAACAAGAAGAACTTGTAAATCTCACCTGATGCTTCATATAATGATGCATGTAAGGGGTTGCAATTTTAATAACTTTGAGACAAAATGGACAGAGCAAGTTCTTTGTGTTTTCATGGGATGTTCTAAAATGAGTTTCTACATCAGAAAATGATGAAGATCTGTAATTGCAAACCTGGAAATAGAAAGAAGATTTAGTTTACTTTGTAAATTTACAATGATATACAATTTCAACCTAACAATGATAGACCAGGTATAAGGTCTACAAAACTAACAATTTCACAATATAAGCACTGAAAGACAATCTCTGAGATACAAAAGATATCTTTTGAAGTTAAGGGATACATCCCAAAACGTAACTAGACTCCCTCTTTTTATCTATCATCCCTATCTTAACTTAAATTTTGTATGACATCGTCATATAAAAGGTTTTTTCCTACTACAAAAAATGGCATTCTCCTTTACATTATATTATAAATGGCCTTTATCTTTCTTTTTGCTTTCCTGAACCTTCAAATTCTGGAAGAATGATAGTCTAAAGCAGCTAGTAGGGTTCTTTACAGCAAATAACATTTTATATTTCCCCGTATGCCTTCATTCTTCTCTATAGATCATATGATAAGTAAGATAAGTACATGTGTTTCTCTTTCTCTAGCAGCAGAGTCTTTCTGTCCAGTACAAATGCAAGCAAACAATGGTCTATGGGCAAACTCAGCTCACTGCCTACCTCTTACATAATGCATGAGTTATACAGTTCACTTCCCACTATTTACAGAAGGAACTTTAATTTTAGTAATGAATTTTATCTAAATGACTAAAAAGACTAATGTATTTTATGTATATAAAAATCTTATGAAATTCAAATTCCAGCATCTATAAACAAGGTCATATTAGAACATATAACTTCATTTACTTATTGTCTACAGCTGCCTTTGTGCTACTGAAGACAGAGTTGATGCATTGTAACACAGATCACATTTCTCAAAGCCTACAATATTTACTACTGACTCTTTACAGGAAAAAAATTTGCTCAGGCATGATCTAATAGGTTAAATCTTGTAAACAAACAACAAAAATCAAACTAAATAAACACTTATGAACATGGTAAAATGTGTGCATACCTGGCAGATATATGGCATTTCACCGGGTTTATGATTGTCCTTCATATGTTGTAAAAGAACATGTTCTGTTTCAAATGATAACTCACAGATTTTACAAATGGCTAAAAGTAGGGAAGGAAAGGTATTACAACATTTAAAGAAATAAATATAAAACATTCACTTTATACATCTGTAACAATAAAAATAGTAGTAGTGATAGCAAACAGTTATACAGTTTGTTAACTGTGTGTCCAGGACAGTTTTAAGCACTTTACTTACATGAACTCATCTGATTCCTATAACAGCACCAACAGCACTGTAAGAAAGGTATTTCTATTACACATCATTATTTAAGTATTAAGTAACTTGCCTGAAATCATGCTGTTGCTTTAAGAGGAAGATCTGGAATTTGAACTCAAGCTGCCTAGTTCCAAAATCTGTGACTTTAAGTGCCCTTCCTTCCTTCCTTTCTTTCTTTTTCTTTTCTTTTTTTTTTTTCTATTATTTTTTTTAAGTTTGCTGTAGGGTGCATGTGCTTACCAGGGAGAAAAAAAGAGAAATAGTGAAAGGGAAAGTGAGAGATCACCTCCCATGGGGAATGGCCATATCACAATCCCTTCTTTTCTAATCTCCCTCGGGATTTTGGGAACACACACACACACACACACACACACACACAATGTGTTTTTTCTAGCTGCCAGGTCCAGAACTATAACTGCACAGTGTGCCATGTGGGATCCAGCCACCATAAGCTTCGTGCCACCTGCTTCATTCCACCATGCCATTTTTCACATGCTCAATGCAGTTGTTTTTCTTATTGAAGTTTAAATAAAGTTTGGTTTATTAAAGTTTAAATAAAGTTTGATTTCTTATTTGAAAACTATAATTGGAGACTTCTAATTTAGTCTCTATGTTTAATGTACACATTATGGCAAGGCTGTTACCATAATGAATTACTTATAAGGACTTTAATTTTAGTAACTAATTTTATTTAGAAGTTTATTAAGGTTAAAAGTTTATTAACTTCTTCAATTTTGCCCTCAAATTACCAAGTCAATTCCTTATTCTGATTTTTCTTACAGTTTTCTCATGGTTTATATTATCAGAATCAATACTATTCAATACTTAAATGAAACTGTAACTTACTAGAAAATTCATGCGGGGTGTGTGTACTCTCAATGTGACACTGCAGCTGAAATGGTGTGGGAAACTGCCGGTAGCAGTGTTGGCAGGTGGTGTGGTTTTCCCAGCTCTCACTGCTCTGCTTCTCAAGTTCCAAATGGTGTTTCATGTGGTTCATAAACCTATAAATGATTGTCAACAGGTGCAAAACTTCAGATTTAAAAACTAAAAGAAAATCTCACAAATAACCATCTGAACCGAAAGCTTAAAAATATAAGATGCATTCCTCAAAACAAAAGCCTGAAAGTCTTCTGGAAATGTGTGTATTTTAAACACTTTCAGTAGCTAAGTAAATGTCTTTTATCTTTGTTTTGAAAAAATTCATTAATATAATTCATTTGAGATATCACTGATTTGATCTAAGTCTTAATCACAATTTCAGATTGTTAAAAACAATGTTTTAGATAAAATAAGTCTCATTTTCCATACATGAAATACTATTTATGTGTAAAAGTAAAACACTAAAAGGAAGGAAACTCTACTGCTCAAAGCAGCTACAGACTCATGAGAGAAGTCTTTTAAGGCTTGAAGATATACAATAGATTCCAGCTGTTTAAAAGACAAATTACTAGTATTTTTATATATGTCTTAGTTTCTAAATGCATGTAATAGCAATTTTAATGCCTACAATTACAGGAATCTTTTGTTTTATTTAATGATACTGGTTTGCTGTTAGCAAGACTGTTCATTTTAACTTTCAAACTATGCCCTTTGTAGGCAACGTCCATTTTTCAGTTTTACATTCTGCTAGTTCAGCTCCCCTAAAAAGCTTCTTGTGAGCAGGAACTATGACCTTCAACAACACATAGCACAATATAAATGGGCATACCTATTTTAAAAAGCTTACTGAAGCTTTTTGCTGAATTTAAAAGTAAAGTTATTCAATCAAAACAACAATTTTTAGACTGGGCCAACTATTAACAATTATTCACGTTGAGTCCCTAAAGAGAAGAATTTTGGAACCAAGTGATAATGTCATCACCCTGGATAGCAATCCTCATGAAAGTTATAACATATATCTCTTTGTCACACCTCTACAACATCACTTTTCTTTACAGTGGGTTATGGCACATCTTGAAATATATTTTTCTCCTTTGATTTTAACAACAGCTCTATAAACACCTGTAAAAAAAATCCTCTTAGTTAAATATTTACACACAGAAATGAGGTCATGGGCCATTAAACTTTCAGTTCACAATTGTAAAGTATATCAACAAAATAATCCCTTAACCAGCTAGCTTTCTCTCATTTATCAAATAAGCTCCCATCAAGAGCTCATACTTCTCAATGAACCAATAGATTCAAATGGGAAAAACAAACCAAAAAAAGCAAACTTGTTGCAATGTTGTGAACAGAACAAAATAAACCCAATTATATTTAGTGATACTCAATGTAAGGAAAAAAATACTATATCACAGTATGTAGACAGAGCAGAGGATAGATGTCTTGGGCTATCAGTTTCTTACCATTCTCTATAAACATCAATTGGCCTCCCCATTTTTACTGTTAATGTAAAATACTATATATGCAACTTTTATTGTCATAAGATATTTAGCATCAAGGGTACATTTATTAAATAAGCAAACATTTTTAAATGCTCAATTCCTGGATGTTATTAAATGCAGTTTGTTTAAAATATCTAAATATTCTAATAATCTAGACATATGTAAACCATCTTCTGAAAAAATATCAAATAAATTTTTCACCTTTGTGTTTGTTATTAAATAGGCTAATCTTAAAGGAAAAGTCAAAAAGACTATTGCGTAGTAACTTCTAGTACCAAATGTATAATACTTAAGTCTAACAAGCAACTAGATCAGTGAAGGGCATTTCTATGGATATTGCCATATTTACTAACATGATTACAATTATTATTAAAATAGTAAGAATATGGAAATAGGTGATAGAGTTCTATTATAACACTTTTTTTTTAGGGGAATTTTTGCTATAGGGTGTGTACGCTTGCCAGAGATAGAGACAGAGACAGAAAGTGAAAAATCACCTCTCGGGATGGCCACACCACAGTCTCTTCTCCTTCATTCTCCTCTTGGAATTTTGGGCACCCATGCACACACACCTGGTTTAAGTTTCAAGCCACCAGGTCCAGGACTCAAACCACGGTCACCCATGTGAGAGTCCAGCAACATACCCATTACACCATCTGCTGGTCCCTATTATAACACTTTCAATATTTTATTTCTAAGCAAATTTCCCTTCTGCTAAACTGAGGACCATTAGCTATTGATAACTGTTAAAGCTTAAAAAATGGAGCAACGAAATATGAAAACTCATATAAGACAATAAAATAAGTTTATAAAGCACTACCTTAAAGAAACCATTATTAATTGTTATAGGAGTTATGTAATGATATATCTGAGAATTTTTCCATATGATTCTTTTGGACCCAGAAATCAAAGAATAAATAAATGCTGGGCCTAGACATAACTACAGATACTTAAAAATGTCAATTGCGAGCCTACCTGCAGTATTTCATGTCAGCAGATGCTGCTACTCGAGCAGGCTAAGGCTATATGGGAGGCCTGGGTTCAACCCCAGCTGACCACAAACAGCCAGGCACAGTAGCATGTGCCTACAGTCCTAGCTACTCAAGAGGCAGAAGCAGGAAGATCTAAAGGACCGTGAGTTGATAGCCAGCCTGAAAAACCCAGAAAGACTCTATCTGAAAGAGCTGGGAAAGGTGGCTCACTCCTGCAGAACCAGATGCTTGCGAGGCTGAGGCAGGAACAGTATAACACAGAAAGACACTGTCCGAATACAGGGAAAAAAGAAAAAAAAAAAAAAAGGCATACATATATGTGTATGTTTATACAAACACAAATAAAATATCTCATCTAAGGGAAGTACCCTGATGTCTACCATTTACTTTGAAATACACTAAAAATAAATCACGTTAGAAGCAAGAGTAAACAGATGCATGATAATGGAAGCATAGTAAAATGTTATTGGTAGAATCAATATGGTAAATATACACATGCCCAGTGTAAAAGTTTCAGAATTTCACTGAATACTTGCAAATTTTTATAATAAAACAGGGTAAAAATAACCCCTTACCTCATGTAAATGTCAGGCTATGTAACCAATGAAAAGTATCATTCAATGTGTCTTGTTACTTTGTCCTTTGTACTAACTTAATCAGTACAAAATTTAAAGCATTTGTGTAAATAATCTCTTAATTTCTACTGGGAATTAAATATCTGATTGTCAAATATGTTAAATTTTAAATTCAAATAAAATGGATGATATATTTCCTAGAACTGGTACATTTCTAAAACACATTACTTTTCTATAAGGTAAATGTTCTAAAAAATTTTAAGTATGAATTGAAAGAGTTGAGCATTAAATAGCATAAGTGTGCAGGAGGTTAAAATGGGACAAAAGTTGTTGTTCTTGTAATAAAGGAAAAAAAACAAAATATAAAGGCAGGTACAAAATGAAAAATAACTAATATAAATTCCTAGATCACTGCTAAAATAGAGAAAAGAAGCTCATTTTGCCTGCAGTTCAAATACACTGTCTTTTCTTAAGCTACGTGAAAGAAATATAACTAAGTGGATCCAAGACTCAAACTCTAAAATACAAAAACAAAACAAAAGCTTTTCAATAAGAGAATGTGCCTTTGTTTTTAAAGTTAAAATTGCTGACCTAGAATTGTGCAGAAAAATGCAATATAAAGATACAGCATTTCAAGTGCCAAATGGAAATAACAATAAGTCTTTACATACCTAATATTATTTTTTAGAATTTTCAAGCAACTGAAGCATTTAAAGGTTGTGTGAGTCTTCTGTTCTTCCTGGACATCTCCTTCATGTTTTCCATAATAAAAGTCATTAACTAACATGATCAATTTTCCTTTCTCTGAATCAATATTCTTATTTTTATTTGCTGTACTTGAAAATTCTGTTTTAGGCAGTTCTGAAAAGTCATTTATCATGTCTGGACAACAATACTGAAAGAGATAAAAAAGAAAAAAAGAGGCCTTATTTATTCTTCAAAATAATAGATATCCATAAAATGATTATGTGTTTACAACTAAGGCCAGACCGTAAGAACTATGCTTGGTAATACAATTGAAAAAAATAACTTCAAAAATTTTGTGGTACAAATACATATTCTAAAAAAAACTGGAACACCTATTGTCTTAGTAAATAACAAAAAGAATTTCAATAGGAAATGAAAAACCTTAAAACCAATACTTGGTTATAGTTCTAACAGCTTTTCCTTTACAATCTGCCTTTACAGATGTAAATATTTAAAAATGTGTTCCTTAATCAGAAATTATTTATTTCATATTCATGTAAAAATAGAGTACAGAAAGGAAATGTTAATAGATATGTCTCGATATATATGTTTAATTATCAAGTGATCAGCAAAATTTCATAAATCCTGGTAGGAACTGGACTTTGAGCACAGCTAACCTGCCATTTATTTCCAGACTCAGGACTAAAAAATGCATGAAACACAAAGAAAGAAGCATCAGTTACATCTTGAAAACATCAACAACTACATCTTAAAATCTAAAATAGTTAAATATTTGAAGGGAAAGTTTACATCCTCCATAGTAAAATTAAGATGTCACATTAATTGTTTTATTAACAAATACTTTCATATATGAGATTGTATTTTTCCCCAAAAATGTAGCTATTTATTGCACACAATTTTCAATTGTAGGATTTCTCTAGGACAGTTTTTTTCACAGGGCAATCAGAGGAAAACCTGCATCAGAAAACAAAGAGCTCGTTAAAAAGACTAATTCCTAAGCCCCACTTCAGACCAACAAAACCACAATGCCTAGAGATTGTACCCAGAAAACTATTTTTTTTAAAATAAGTCACTCAAGTAATTCTTTCTTTAATTCAAATGCTTCTCAAATGTTCTTTGTTAAATTAGTAGCAATATAAGTTTAAAATTCTAAGCAGCTTTTCTATTTCTTTTTTTTAATTTTAAAAACCGATATATTTATTTTCATTTGTTATTATTATTTTTTAGTTTGAGCAGAGAAAGAGAGAGAGAGAGAGAGAGAGAGAGAAAGCAAGAAAGGAAGCTGCCAGATTCAGGACTCAAACTACGGTCAGCTATGTAGGAATCCAGTGCCTATAACCACCACGCCACTTGCTGGCCCCTCTCTTTTCTATTTCTAATTTAACAACATCCACTTCCTCTCCTGACAGATGTAAAAATATTAGATCACTGGTGAAATCTATTCTCCATTACATGGGAAGCTCTGATCCAAAACCAAACTATAACATTTCCTTCAAAGATGGATTATACTTATTTTACTTGTTAATTTTTAAATCTACAAAGGAACACACACACATACACACACACAAATTTAACATATCTAAAGAAAAGGAAAAAAAAATACTGAGTGAAATGGACCCACACAAAATGGACATAACTAACTTGTGTTTTGGAGTTAAGGTAGAACCAAAGAGAAAATGCGGATAAATATGTTAGTAGTCTAATATAACATAATCTTCCATAGTCTTCCACCTAGAAAAAATTATAGTTGAAATAAAACCATAACAAATAGAGAGAAATTAAAAGCTTTGCTATGTGTTTCTAGATTCTTTTTGTGACACATATTATATTTAAGTGCTCAAACTTAGAAAAGTCAAACTACTTTAAGGACTTTTACAAGGCCAACTTCCTTCTAACAAATGCCTTTTTTGTTTTGTTTTTCTTTTCTCCTTTTAATAAGGAGATAAAGCAAACCGATAGACATTATTACAAAACTTATTCAAAATTAACATCATACTACTAAGGATGTTGTGTCAGTGGCATCTTTTTTTTTTTTTTTTGGAGAGGTTTTTGCTATAGGGCGCGTGTACTCACTAGCAAGAGAGACAGAGAGACAGAAAGCGAGAAGTCATCCCCCAGTGGGGATGGCCACGCTGCAATCCCTTCTCCTCCATTCTCCTCTTGGGGTCTTGGACACATGCGCCTGCCATGAGTTTAAGCCATTGGGTCTGGGACTTGAACCGCAGTCGACTACATGGGAGCCCAGTGACATAGCCATTATGCCTACTGCTGGTCCCCCAGTGACATCACTTTGATAGACAAAACTCTTACTCTTATGTGCACCCTTCCTGTAGGGAAGATCACAAATACTAATGGGGAAAAATCATAAAACACAAAACTTAACTAATATAGCAAAGTCTCCCTAATTAGAAATATGCATAATCTGATATCTTAAATATTAAAACTAGCTTTCAGTAGAAGTTATTCTGAGTCATATTTGCTACTTGAGTCTTTTCTGTAATCTACAAAATAATCTATTAATATTAGGTTGTCAGAAAAATCAGAATGCATTTTTGCATAGAAAAAATTGAAAAATATGTCATGACTTTTCTGACAATCCAATATATAATCTATGATAGGGTGCGCTACATGGTTTATATTTTCCAAGAATGTCTAATATGGTACATCCATGAAAGCTAAACATTACTCTAACACACCATAAATTATGGCACACATTATAAATGTTCAATTATTTATTGCTTTTCTACTTTTTTCCCCTACTTTTTTTTAACAGAAAAGATAGGATCATATTTTGAAAATACATAAATCTTGTTCACAATACCTTTGAAAATGTTTCAGATCCCTATAAAAGAGCTGAATGATAAACCATTGATAACCAAGGAGTAGTGTACAGGGCAGGTAGGGGACGTTGTAATTGGGAGGAAAGCAAAGTACCCTATAGAAAATACCAAAAAAAGTAAGAAAGAAAATACCAAAAAAAGTAAGTATTTACCCTATAGTAAATACCAAAAAAAGTAATAAATGAGAATTAAGTTTGGACTTAAGATTTTAGAGGAGGATAGAAGGAATGGTTGGGGGATGGTGCAAGATCAATTGTTATCTTTTATTTATCCCTTGTATCTTTTTGGTTCTATTTCTTTAACTGCAACTCCACATTTATACTTTATTTTCCTGAATTAGCCATTCTACAAATATTAAATACACTTAATGATACATCGTTCTTATCTTCACTCCTCCCAGTACATAGACCATTTTGGTCTTGCTGTTTTGTTAGTGCCCTAAAAATTTCAGCACAAAAGAAGTAGGATATTATTTTAAAATAGCAAACTAGAACTTTTCATATGAACATCTTATATAAGTCGAAATTCTCCCCTTTTCCTGTAGGAACTCATCCAAAATTCATTACGACCAAATTCCACAAATTCAATTTTCACTGAAACTAAGAGTCAGATAAAATCTGGAGATTCCTCAATATATAAAAGCACACTACCCAAAATAGCCAAGATCAGGTAGAAGGCATGGAAGTACATCAAAGAACTCAAGAGCACCCAACAGTAAAGGATTATAGAAAGTGTTAGTAAAAATACACATTCTAAAACTGAGATACTTAGCATGAGGTAAAAAGCTATATCCTTTATTTGTAAAAACAGGTGCAGAGGCTAAGCAAGAAGAATGGTTGCAGAAGTACTCAAGACCTACTTAGGTACAGAAAAGAAAAAAAGGCAATGCTACGTAAGGAATCAGACACACAGGTTACAATTCCAGGAAGTGTTCTGCCCAGCAAAGAGCTATACAAACCAGCTAACTGGCTGTGAGACCATTCTGGCAACCTGTGCTTACTCCCCAAAAGAACTTTGAACAAAACAGCTGACCCAAGAAAATCCAACTTGTACAACATGATAGCAACTCACATCTAAAAGAAAAAGAAAAAATATTTTAAAAGAGGGCAAATAAAAAGAAAATGTAAAATTCTAATGAAAAATACCAGAAGTATATTGCGATGGAGCAGATACAGATGGCAAACGTTTTGACACAAACTTTAAATCCTAATGAAGCAACTGTCCATTTGGAAAACCACAAAGTAGAGATGGCATGATAAGAAGACATAAAAAAGAAGGGCAGAATCAAGGGGAAAAGTAAAGGAAAAAATAAGATTGAACAGATAAAGTCATATTGAAAAGGAGTATGGTGAATAGACATTGCAAAATAAAATAAAGAACACAGAGGTTAATGAGAAAAGGAAGTAAAACTTAACGACACTAATGAGTTAAAAAGATCAGATGCCCTGCCTTGGTGGCACTATCTGCAGCATAGTGAACTGCACTAATGGAGGCCACAGGACCAACCGTGGGTTCAAATTCCCTGCCTCATCAACCTGAAACATACTAGGCAACAAAGTGTATATGCCCAAGATCCTGAAAAGCTGGAAGGCTGAAAAAAGGGGACAATGGTGTGATGAGACCCTGTCAAGGGTCAGTCTGTCTATCTCTCTCCCCTTCTTGCTGTGCATGTGCTCGCACGCATGTACACACACACACACACACACACCTTAAAAAAAGATTAGAAAGAAATTGATAGATGTCAGACAAAGGAGATCAAACAAATTCACATGGGAGATGTAACTGCATAAAATAAATGTTTTAAAATATAATTCCGAAACACTGTACTAAAATAAAGGGATACATAAATATACATGTTGAAAGAACATGTCATATGCCAGAGAAGACTGACAAAACTATCAAGTTATGTCATTATATAATTATCTGTCTTCAAAACAAAGAACCTGTGGACAAGTAGGCAAAAAAGATTAAATCACTCTTAAAGGGAAAGAAATTTCAGGTTTATCCCAGATTTCTCAGCAGCAGCATTAAATACTAAAAATTGGAGTAACACCAATAAGATCCTCAAAGTGAGATCCAACTGATTATATATCTCGTCAAACTATCTTTTAAGAATAAACTACAGGGAAGACCAGCAGGTGGTGTGGTGGTTAAGGCACAGACATCCCCACATGGCCAACCATGGTTTGAGTCCTGGACCTGGTGAATTGCTTTCTCACTTTTTCTCTCTCTGTGTCTCTCTTTGGTTAAATTAAAATGAACAAATGAATAAATAAAGTAAAATAAATAATTCTAAAAAAAAAAAAGAAAGAAAAAGAAACTATAGGGACCACCAGATGGTGTAATGGTTGACTCCGGTTCGAGTCCTAGACCCAGTGACTTAAAACTCAAGCCAGATGTGTGTGTGTGTATGTGTGTGTGCCCAAGATCCCAAGAGGAGAATGAAGGAGAAGAAACTGCAGTGTGGCCATCCCCCCTAGGGGGTGATTTCTTGCTTTCTGCTTTTGTCTGTTTGTCTCTCTAGTGGGTGCCCTATAACAAAAATCTCTTTTAAAACAAACAACTACGGTCAAGCTACATAAACATTTAAGAACTCACAAAATTATGTTTTGAAACCTTTTCTGAGGAAATTACTAGAGGATGAACTTCAGCCAAATAACAGAAAACAAAGGAAGTTATGAGAAAAAAACTGTTAGTGAACACTAAGAATATTTACTGTGGAAAAGATTAAAGCAAATATGGAGATAACGTTAAAAAAAATGTAATGTCATATTTCTTGACAATGGAAAAAATCATATAGCAATAAATAGAAACTGAGAGAGTAGGTCCTGAAATGCAGGGGTTAAGCGCAGTTCATGGGAAACTGGATTCACATGGCTGACTGAGGTTTGAATCCCAGCCCAGTGACTTAAAACACACCAAACACAAGTGCGTGTATGCCCAAGCCTAATGAAAAAGAGAAATGGAAACGGATTGTGACTTAAGCATGCCGCAATGGGAGTGCTTTTTCTCTCTCGCTGAAGAGTGCATACACTCTTTGGCAATAAGAAAAATAAATAAATAGGAAGAACACTAGGCACACATGTATGCCTGATAAAAGGCTGGCTGAGGCCAAGGGTGGATCATGGCCTGGGGACCCTTTCGGGGGGGTTTTCTCTGTTTCTGTCTCTTTGTCTCTCTCATTCATAGAATAAATAAACTTTTAAAAATAAGCCAGCAGATGGCATGATGGTTAAAAGCACCGGACTCCCACATGGCCGACCGCAGTTTGAGTCCCAGACCTGGCAGCTTGCTTTCTCACTTTCCCTCTCTTTTTCTGTCTGTCTCTCTCTGGTGAGTACATGTGCCCTACAGCAAATTTAAAATAATAATAATAATAAGTAAAATTTAAAAAAATAAGGGAGAAATAAAAATTAAAACTGGGAAGGAGTAAACAGACAATGACTGGTTAGAAAGGTTCACAGATCGCCTCCCATATGCTAGCAGTGCATCAAAGAATCATTTAGAGTAAATAAAGTAACGCAGTTATAAGTATTTTAACAATAAACTTAAATAGACAATACTAACTAAAAACACTAGCAGAGAAAAAGGAGAAAGGAAAGTATGTGTGAAAACTTCGACTTTGCCATTAAAGAGACTGAGGTTCAAATGCCAACTATGCCCATTAACAGGTTATACAACAAGAAAAATGTCTATCTTAAAGAATTTTCTAAGAATTAAGTGAAATAATATATTTAAAGCTTAGTCCTATATCTGACACATGGTCTCAGATAAATTGTTTTTCTTATTATAGAATGTTTGACTGGTATTTTAAATATTTTTCCATCGGAAGAAATTTTATTTCTGTGGTATAGTTACCTTCCATCTATTAATATTGTAACAGCAAAAATAAAAAATTCACAAATAACCTAAAAATCACATTTTCAAAATGGAAATTATTATAATATTAAAACTTGAACTCATATTTAAAAAAACAAAAAGAGTCCACATAGTCTCAAACTTTCTCTTCCCAGAACTGGTGACTGTTGTTTCAGGTTTCTTTATAAACACAAATATCACTCATCCGATTTTGACTTAATCCAACAGGATGTCTTACAGATCATCCCATATCCTTACCTATTATAGAGATATCTTCCTTTTTAAAATACTGCTGTATTCTAGTACATGAATATTCTTGAAAAATTTTAGTTGTTTTCTATTCAAGGAATCATAAACAATACGAACTCATAAAAGCCACAGTTTGGGGTCCAGCAGTTAGCGTAATGGCTATGTCGCTGGACTCCCACGTAGTCGACCGCGGTTCGCATCCCGGACCCGGTGGTTTAAAACTCACACCGGGCGTGTGTGCATGCGTGCCCAAGATCCCGAGAGGAGAATGGAGGAGAAGGGATTGCAGCATGGCCATCCTCCCTGGGGGGTGATTTCTCATTTTCTATCTCTCTGTCTCTGTCTGTCTGGCAAGCACACGCGCCCTACAGCAAAAAAAAAAAAAAAAAAAAAAAAAACTCTAAAAAAAAAAAAAAAAGCCACAGTTTGGAAAATAGTTGCCAGTCTCTCCAGGTGCAGAAGTATATATAATATGCTATAATTTGTGTACAAAATAGAGGGGGAAATATGTTTACCTATATATGCAAAAAGTCAGGAAGAACACAAAACAAACTAATAAAAAAATTGTTCCTTTGACAGTCAACTGGAAACCAAGTAAATAAGAATTAGGGCTTCACTTGTATACCTCTGCAAACTTTTTCATTTTGGTTCATATGACTGACTGTACTACCTATTCAAAATATGAAATAAAGATAACTAGAGGACACAGTCCTTTTAAGTTTTCTCCATCTAAATGAAAAATATCAGGTATCTCATTAAATATTACATAGAACAGAAAAATTGAAATCATCTGTATAGGATAACTCATATAAAACCAAAGTGCACAGTGTTGTTACCAGTGTACACGCTAAGAGCTGGAAGCAATGACAGGCCAAATGCAAGTTTGTATATGAATGACGAGACTATACTCGGGACCAGCAGTTAGCGTAATGGCTATGTCGCTGGACTCCCACATAGTCGACCGCGATTCGCATCCCGGACCTGGTGGCTTAAAACTCACGCTGGGCGCGTGTGCATGCGTTCCCAAGATCCCGAGAGGAGAACGGAGGAGAAGGGATTGTGGTGTGGCCATCCCCCCGGGGGGTGATTTCTTGCTTTCTGTCTCTCTGTCTCTCTCTGCCTGTCTGGCGAGCACATGCGCCCTATAGCAAAAACCTCTCCAAAAAAAAAAAAAAAGACTATACCTAAAATTTTAAACAGACCCCATATTTTTCCTGCTTTTTAACTAAAATTCTAAATGTCCATAAAAATCGCTTGGTTCTGAGATAGCAAGAAAAAACGATTCCTAAATGATCTCTTTGCCATATACCTTCGTCTTTCCATTTTTCTTAATATAAATCTGTACTGCTATTATTGTCTCCTTCTCCCTTCCTGCCACTTAAACTGAGGATAATACAGACATCTTAACAGACACGGTAAGATATGGTAATATTTATTACTAAAATAATATGTTGCCTAAATCTTTTACTTCATTAATACTGTGAAAATTTCTTTACACCAAAATTTAAGAGTTTCCTGCAGCAAAACAAAGTTAAAATTTATAACAATTACATAAACTATATTCTGAACTGAATTAAAACAATTATTTTATATGAAATGCTCCACCAGTTAGAGTTTATATCTCAGCGTTGAAAATGGAAATGAAAAATTCAAATTTTCATGTGTACTGTATGTGTATATGACATGCAAATATTAAGATGGACATGAAAATAAAGTAACAGAATTTTTAAGTTATATGAAAGATTAAACACATAACAGAAAAAAAGCTTATTTTAGAAAAAGTTTGAAGAGCAGTGTAATCTACTAACACATTATTTTTGTTTAAAATTGTAAAATAATAAGGATACAATATAATGTATATAAACTTAATATATTAAATTTAACAATTCAGAAGGAATTTCTAAATCATATATATAATCACTATAAATGTGAATTTTTACACACAAGTTATGTGGAAACAGCGATAGATTTCTGATCTTAATATCTGAACAAACCATTATTTAGCATTAGAGATCAATCTTTAATGTTCATAGGTGTCTGTAAACTCTTCAAAAATTAAATTTTAAAAGAGTGTTACCTTCATGTGATTTTTCAAAGGATCCAAAAGATTGAAATGAATATTGCACTTTGGACAAGCTCTTGGAAAAGGTGTTCCATTTTTAGATTGATTTGATGAGGTATTTGTACCTAAAATAAATTCAGAACATCTATAGATTCAAAATTCATCACTTTTTATCTTAGATAACCATTCTAACAACTTTTAAACTTTTAACAGTCTCTAAAATTTATGTATAAATACTATGGTTTCTTTTTTATATGCCAAATTTCATATTTACCTTTTGATGGCACAGACTGGGGAGATGTCACTGAAGGAGATTTAACTGCAGGGAATACAGCTGAGGAATTTGTTCCAGAAACACATTCGCTGGGTTTAGGCTTTTTTGGATTAACACTGTTTACTTCAGAAGTAGAAGGACGTTTTGATAAAAATAAACTGTCTTTCATACCTACAGTGGTTTAAATGGTGGAGAAAATATTTTTAAACACTTTAGAATATTGCTCACAACTGAGTAAAAGTACTCTGAATCTGAATTAAAATAACATTAACTAATAAAAACTGACTTGATCTAAATTCGGAGTTGTCAAGAAATTTCATAAGTATGTATTATGGACTACATATATTCAAATAATTCATAAAGTAATTTTCTTTGAAGGAAAATTCCAAATATGCCTTCAAATAAAGAAATATATAAGCAGCTAGCATGAAAGAAGCCAGCCCTCAATTATCTTTAGATTTAGCTTAAATGCACTGAGTGCATTAAGTTTGTAAAAACTGAAACAATCATTTTGTTTAAAAAATTTAGAGTGGGGGCCAGCAGATGGCGTAATGATTATGTCTCTGAACTCCCATGTAGTCGACTGCAGATCAAATCCCGTATCCAACAGCTTAAAGCTCATGCCAGATGCAAGTGAGTGCGTGCCTAAGATCCTGAGAGGAGAATGAAGAAGGGATTGAGGCGTGGCCATCCTCCCCACCCTCCCGGAACTGATATCTTGCTTTCTGTCTCTCTGTCTCTTTAGCAAGTACCCTTGCCCTATAGCAAAAATCTCTCTTAAAAAAAAAAAAAAAAAGAAAAAAATATTAAGAGTAACCTTTAAGATGCTTTTTTAACTTAACAATTTAAAATGTCTTATAAGTGGAGAAGTGGTCTGTAGGTGATAGCACCCATTTATTGCTATACAAAAAAGTGGAAACAATCTTGAATAACAATACACATTAATTAAGAAAGGGCACATAATGGAAGGAGTTACTATAATGATTTTCACTGTATTATCCAGGGCTTAGTGGTCTCGTTTTTTAGGGAATACACTTAAGCATGTTTGACAGGGAAACTCGAGAATTCTCCATTTTAAATTTTCTTTGTTAGGGATTTCATTCCTAAAAATACTTTTCAATTTGACAACCCTTATGTTAAGGCTAAGGGATTTTAGTCTTATTTACAGCATCAGGAAGAGAAATGGCGATATTTAGGTTTCAACTAGGCCAGGCAAAATATTTTTTGAAAATAAAATGCAACTGTGGTTTGTAAAAAGGATTCTAAAACTGTATGTCATATTTTAATACAGCCGACTATACACTAAAAGTAGAAACAGTAAAGTAAATACATAACAAACAGCCTAGACTTTTAAGTCAGAGAAAGTAAGTTCAAATCTAGGCTCTGAAGCTGTCTTGCTAGATATTCTTAGTTTACTTAATCAATTTATCCGAACCTTAAATTTCTTCTTTTGTAAAATGTAATATAATGCCTTATATTACAAGCTGTTTTAAAGAGTCAAAAAATATTTGATACACAGAAAGTACTTAATTATGGGACCAGAGATGGCATAAAGGTGACATCACTGAACTCCCATGAAGTCAACCATGGTTTGAGTCTGGGACTCATCGGTTTAAAACTCAAGCTGGGCCATGTAGGAGTCCAGTGCCCTTAACCACCATGCCACACGTGGGCCCCCAGCAGTTAGCATAATGGCTATGTCGCTGGACTCCAACGTAGTTGACCGCGGTTCGAATCCTGGGCTCAGTGGCTTTAACTCACACCAGACGCATGTGCATTTGTGCGTGCCCAAGATCCCGAGAGGAGAACAGAGGAGAAGGGATTGCAGTATGGCCATCCCCCCCCAGGGGAGGGGGGGTTGATTTCTCACTTTCTATCTATCTGTCTCTTTCTGGTGAGCACATGCACTCTATAGCAAAAAACTCTCAAAACAAACAAACAAAATAAATAAATAAATAAAGGCAAACAAGCCATGAATATAAGAGAATTAAATTACTTGACTCCTCTTTTCATCCTTTGAGGTTAACATAAAAATTACTGTTTCCCGCATCTTCAAAGCACTTGATTACTGATAGATACACTGCAGGTACATGGGAAAGATTCTGTGTAATCATATTAACGTTCTTGTGAGATGTTTAGGTTACTTGAAAAACCAATGAATGCAGGTATTTTGAACTGAGCAACTGATTATATGGTTGGCCAGATGGTAGAAATATACTATCTGAATAGAAGAACTTTTTAACAAAAAAACTCAAGGTTAAATAAAATCATTCTGGTTTGTTTCAAATTCTGACTCTTCAACTTATCTATGTGGTGTTTCATTTACGCTACTCCATACCCTCAACAGTTCTATCTTTGCCAGTAAAAACCCTACTCATTCAAGATCAAACTCAAATCCAATCTTCTCCAAACCCCCATAATCTTCCTAGACAGTAGATCATTAATCATTTAATCATGCTATTCAACATATGGCACATGTTATTATTCAACACAACTATTTGTTGTTAAGACTTTTAAAGTTTAACTGCATTTTCACCTTTTCTAAAGAATTATTTTATTTAACTATATTTATTTATTTTTAAAATTTGACCAGAGAGGAACAGAGCAAGAGAGAGTGGGAAAGTGAGAAAGCAAGACACCAGGTCCAGGACTAAAACCACGGTCAGACATATGGGAGTCCAGCACCCTTAACCACCACACCACCTGCTGGCACTACATTTTTACACTTAACTTATTTGGGCATCAAAGAAGTCCTGAGTAAAGTAGAGAAGAATTAGAATTATTATCTCCAAATGGCTGGTTTCAGATATTGAGAATAAATGCATAACAGAAGAAAAATTAAAATGCCCATTTTAACAACATGAAAAAAAAAATCAAGTCTAAGGAAGTTACGTGACTTCATTAATACTACAAAAACCTTAAGAACAGAAATTCAGACCTACATTTTCCAAATCATCTTGCTTATTGCTCAAGCTAAAGTCCTTCTTTCTGCAGTAGAAAACATAAAGGAAGAAACAGGAATCGCTGTTTGCCTTTACCCAAGAAGATTCAAGAATCCAAACCTTTTCTATAAATAAAATCCATGTACTGTGTAAAAACAGACTTAAGACAATGATTTTTTTCCTCCCCACTTCTTTTGGTTCTTACCTACTTCACTAAGCACATACTTACTTACGGCATAAGATATGTGCAATCATCAAAGACAGAGAGAGAGAGAAGAAAAGTTAGAATTCACTCCCTAGGGGGAATGGCCACCCTGAAATCCCTTCTCCTTCATTCTCCTCTTGGGATTTCGGGTACATATGCACATGCACCTGACGTTTTTTATTTTGTTTTGTTTTGTTTTGTTTTGCTATAGGGCATGTATATAAGCCAAAAAGACAGAGAGAGGCAGAGAAAGAAAGCGAAAAATCACCCCCCAGGGGGGATGGCCACGCCGCAATCCCTTCTCCTCCATTCTCCTCTTGGGATCTTGAGCATGCACGCACATGCACCTGGCATGAGTTTAAGCCACCAGGTCCAGGACTCGAACCGCGGTCGACTACATGAAAGTCCAGCGACATAGCCATTACTCTAACTGCTGGTCTCCGCCTGACTTTTTTTCAAGCCATTTCAAGTCCAGGACTTGAAATGCAGAGTTAGTCATGTGGGAATCAGTGCCTTAATCTCCACACCATCTGCTGGCCCCAGTAAGTACATTTTTACTAAGTATGTAAGCGATACCTAGAGAAATGAATATCAAACCATGTACTATAAAAATGGAAAAAACAAGTCTAGCTGCTGTGGCACAGGCAGTAGGGCATCATGGTGGAATGGCAGACAGCACATGAGAAAGTCCTGGGTTTGGATCCCAGATCAACCTAAACATGTGAAGCAGGCAGGCACCACTGGCATCCTGGTCGGCTGAAAGGCTGGGGAAAGGGCTGTTGTGTGGCAAGATCCTGTCAGGGGTACCTATCCTCCTCTTGCTCTCCTTCACAACAGAAATAAACAAACTGAGAAAAAAAAATGTATAGGGATCAACAGATGGCATGATGGTTATGTTGCTGAACTCCAATGTAGTTGACTCCAGTTCGAGTCTCGGCCCCGGCAGCTTTAAACTTATGCTGGGTACATGTGTGTGAGTGCCCAAAATCCCAAGAAGAGAAGAAAATGGAGGAGAAGGGATTGCAGCATGGCCATCTCCCCAGGGGGTGATTTTTCACTTCTGTCTGTCTCACTGGAGAGCACATGCACCCTTAACAAAAATCTCTTAAAAAAAAAAGTATATATTTTTTCACATTCATGGCCATAAAAATTAGTACTTTTTTAAAAGTCAAAGTATTTAGAGTACTTCTGAATTTCTCTAACTTACAGAAATTATTTTAAGATTTCTTTTTAGCCCATGGTGGCTCTAAAAAAGAACAACCTCAAAGTTGGTCGGTCTACTCAATAGGAAAAAAATAAAATGGTCTATTATTAAATAAGATTTTATAGACAACCTCCCAAGAAAGGCATTCAAGAATTCTTAGCACCATTCCACCTTACATTATATGAAAAATTTCAAACTACAAAATAAGTTTTAAAACAGAAAGTCAATTCGATATGCATATTCATCAAGTTTCTTTTTATGGAAAAGGACTAAAACCAACCTGCTATGGAAAGTGTTGGTCCCCCTTGGTAATGTGATAATCCAGTATCTTGGGTCAAGTCAAAGAGCAGTTCTGAAGAATTATTAGATACAACTCGTGATGAGTTGGTTATATAACCCTGTTGAAATATTTCAAAAGAAATATATATTTATTCAATATATAGTCATAATTAGTTTGTTTCATAAACTTTCATAAAGATAAATTTATACGCTCATATTCTAAAAATAATTTTGATGACTCAGTAACTAATGACTTAAAAAACACAAAAGTAATTACTATTTTGCCAAAATTATCATCTGCTGAAACTAAAAGCAAGCTATTACTTACATATGGTTTACTTCTGACTAGCCAACTAAAATGGTGGGGAAATTCAGGCCAAGTTTTTTCAGAATAAAAGAGATATAAAGCCATTTTTATTACTAAGACTGATACACTTTTGAGGGCTTCTAAAATTGTAGTATCTTTATTAAAGAACAAATAACAGAACTTTGCAAAATCTTTGGGCAAAAAAAAGGAGGAAAAAATAGAAAACATAAAAAGAGACCTCAAAACAGTTCATGGAAAAGTAGAAATAAACTACAACTATATTTTGATGCAAAAAAAAATTTTTTTAATCCATGTATAGTTTTTTCACAATAACCATTTCCAATGAACTGTTGAAGATCCCTCAAGTTGGCATGATTATAAAAACTAAGTTTCTATACCTCTAAGAAGCCTATATTCAAAATAGCAGGGCAAACGAAATGGTAATCTACAGTGTTATGCATTAGCATTAGGATAAATATATGACAGCATGTGAATTTTGGCATATTTATTGAAGAAATTTAAAAAGGTAAGGGACAGAAGCAGAATGAGACTCCTACTCTTCCCATTATCCTACAAAAGCTGTGCTGAGCCAGGCAAAGCTCTATCTTGAATAAGGCAAATATGAAAGCAACCTGTATAGAAGAGTGAACAAAAAGAACGCTAGGCAGACAGGGTTTAGCACAGAAGCAGTTTTTTGTATTTGTTGTTGTTGTTGTTGTTGTTTTGTTTGTTTGTCTGTTTGTTTTTAGCTATAGGGTGCGTGCGCTCGCCAGACAGACAGACAGAGACATAGAAACAGAAAGCGAGAAATCACCCCCTGGGGGGATGGTCACGCCAGAATCCCTTCTCCTCCATTCTCCTCTCGGGATCTTGGGCACGCACGCACACGTGCCCGGCATGAATTTTAAGCTACCGGGTCCAGGACGCGAACCATAGTCGATTACGTGGGAATCCAGCGACACAGCCATTACGCTAACTGCTGGTTCCCGCACAGAAGTTGTTCTTAAGAGTGGTCTGGGCAGATGCTTTGCTCTTAGGGGCTTTGGGGCTCATAGGAAGTTTTAGTCCTTCCATCAGGAGAAAGGGTGGTCCAAGCTAACACGGGATCTCAAGACAGTGAAAAGTTCGAGCACAATCATGATGTAGTCAAGTATAAGGCAGTATAAATTTTACATGTAAGCATACATATATATTTAGTATAAATAGCTATGAAAAATGTGGTCAATATAATGCTGGGATATACATTCTGATACTATTATATACTAAGTATACAAATAATATACATATGTACATACACACACACACACACATAATATGATCCAACACTATTCATAAAAGTCAGTCATCCTAGAGAACAAACTCTCAGTGACTTTTGAACCACTTTACATGTCATAATAAGCGAAAGTCTTAAGATGAAAATGCTTAAAAATCAAAAGAAAAAGACAATCACTTTAATAGAAAAATAAGCAAAGGACATAAACTGAGACAATTCAAAAGCAAAAATACTAATGACTAATACTGACAAAATACCTTTCTTCTAATTCTCTAGTCCAATAAATGCAAATTAAAAAGGCCATGTTTACCTACTGAAGGCATTGTTTTAAAGATCATAATATCTACTACGAAAATAAGTTTCTAGCCAGTACTCTTTAAGAGTGTCAAGGTAATAAAAGACAATGAGTGAATAACTGGAGAAAATATAAGGAGACTAAGAAGAGCCATCTGCAAACCAGGATGCTGAATAGGATACCAGGAAAGAAAAAGGACATTAATGGAAAAACTAGTGAAATAGTAGGAAGCAATGTTAATAACCTAGCTGTGGTAAAATGTTTAGCGCTAGGAGAAACAGGTGATACAGGAACTTTTCGATTATTTTCTCTGTAAGTCTACTATTAGCTTGAATTAAAACGTTAAGATTAATAAGCAATGTTAGCATTCACTATTGGCAAAGGAGAGCTTATACTCTGGTGTAATTTTTCTGAGAGAAAATTTTGCCTGTAGTTATCAAAGCTTGCTATAGGCTTTAAAAGGTTCATATCTATCTTTGATCCAATTATTCTACTTTCAACAATTTATGGTAAGGAAATGAATTATCTATAATAGCAAAAGAATTTAAAACCTATTTGCCCAATAATAGAGGAATGGCTAAATAGACTACTTATGTAACCCTTAACATGTTTTTCAGAAATATCCAGACATGTTCCAAACAGAATGAAAAAAATACATATATGTATCTGTATATAGACTATGGTTCTGATTGATGTACTATTCTTCTCTAAACTTGCCACTCAAGACACTTAATATTTTATAACATAAACATAAGGATTTTATTCATGGTGTGCTTATAAACTGACAGATAACTAGCTTTTAAGAATTGTCCTTTTTTACTAAATTTTCTATTGACATAGGTTTGTTCAGAATCTATGGAAACAAGTTAATGAAGTAACTCACATCACTCCTAGAATTTGAGGCCTGAAAGGAAGATACAGATATTTCAGCCTTAACATGTGATATTAAAAAAAAAAAATCAATAATGCCATGACTCAACTGTAATCAAGTACAGTCTTACTTCAAGGTAAATATTTTCTCCAAATATTTGCACTTAAAAATGAAAAATATTCAATTCCATTTTCCAAAGTATTTCTTTAACAGAAACATAATAAAATTAATGGTGTTAAACATTTCCCAAGGAAATAATTCTCATTAATCAATAATTAAGTACTAAGATTCCAGAGAGGAGACAATGCATTATATAACAAATAACTCATTAAAATAATTCTCCAATGGGAATTCTTAATGTCCTATAAACCAGTTCAGAAAGTTGTTAGATACATCAATAAGGGTAGAAGTAGACACCAGATTGGAATTCAGAAGAAATGCATATTTATTTAAATAATTCTCTGTAATTAATTAGTTGCTACCTTGGGATGTCACTTCTGAGCCTCACATTATCCACCTTCCAAACTAAAAGAGTTGCTACAATTATGTTTTAAATGTGCACAGTATATATTTATGTATATACATAGCTACCACAATGAAACTAATAAAAACCTAATACTATCTATTTTACAAATAGGTAAACTAAAGTTAGGTAGGGTTGAATAAGGCTCCCAATACAGCCCTACTTGTTACTGATGAACTGGAATTACATTCCAGGTCTGATTACAAAGCTTGTGTCCTTAAGGTATATCACACTGACTTTTAAAATGATAATAACAGTAATACATCCTGTCCTTCCCTGTCTAAAGATGTTGAGTATAAAGATATTCCATGAAAAAGCACACACATATATAAAACATGACATGAAATGAAAATCTAACTATAATTTATTAAAACCAGTGGATTTAATAAAAGACTCAGAAAAAAGTCCCTTAAATAGGATTCTCAATTCATTCCAGAAATGCTTTTGTCATTCTTAAACTTGACCTTGGAGAATCACCTGAAGAGTGTGTAAAAATGTATAATTTCCAGGCTCCACCAATTTATAAAATCTCTTTTTAAAAAAAAAGTCCCCAGAATTGGGAACTACCAATTGAGGTGCTTTGGTTTAAAAACTAGTCTACAGAAATAAAATGTTCTGAATCAGAAAAGGCTTAATTTTTAAGTTTTATAACACCAAAATAACAACCCCTTGCTTTGTTATTCTTTTTACTCCTTGGGTTGAATGTTAAGAATTTTATCCATCAAACTGCATTAAATAACAAAGCTTTCCCCCCCAATATGCTGCACCAATTATAAGCATGAAAAAAAAAATCACTGAGCTAATGTGATCCCAACTAACATTAAAGAAATTTCATTCTGAGTAGCTTTCCATCTTACTTCAGAAACATTTATTACATTTTTTTAAGCATTAGAAATGGTCTGTGGAACCTCAGAATATTCAAGATAGAGACCTAGTAGTCTTCCTTATTGTTTTTGCCATCTAAGAAATAAGGGAAATTTACAACTATTTCTCTAAGACAGTGATATACACTAATTCTTCAGTTTCAGGACCCCTTTAAACATTCAAAAATTACTAAACCCTAAAACAATTTTTGTTTATGTTGATTATATTTTTCAATATGTACCATATTGAAATTAAAACAAAGAAAATATAAATACATATTCATTCATTATAAAATAACAATAATAAACTCATTATATATTAACATAAATAACATTCTTACAAAAAATACCTGCAAACACACAAAAACTTAGTAGAGAGGCACTGTTCTACATTTTCACAAATCTCTGGAATGTCTAGTTTAATCAAAAACTACTATAGCCTCTAATCTGCAAATATTTTTGGTCTGCTAAGATATGTTTTGATTGAAGAACATAAAGGAAATCTGGCTTCACAGCAACATTTAATTGAAAAGGGAATATATTCATGTAATTTAAGATATATTTCTTTGATACTATGCCAAAATTCAACAAAATTTTTCTTAAAGGTTTGTTACAGTATAAAAGCTGAAACCATATTGCTGAATTTTTTGTACTCTATTCCATTAATCAGTGGTCTAACACCTATGTGGATCTCTTACCTATAGATAATTTTGTAACATAAACATTGGTTACTTGGAAAATGTTGGTTTCACTGAGTTATGCAGATTCTCCAAAATGTGACATAGTTCGTTATACTATATCAAGAAATTTTATTTATTAATATCACCATCGGGACCAGCAGTTGGTGTAATGGCTATGTCGGTGGACTCCCATGTAGTCGATCGCAGTTCGAGTCCTGGACCCGGGGGGCTTAAACTCACGCCAGGCACATGTGCGTGCATGCCCAAGATCCCCAGAGGATAATGGAGGAGAAGGGATTGTGGCGTGGCCATCCCTCCCTGGGGGGTGATTTCTCACTTTCTGTCTCTCTGTCTCTCTCTGTCTTTCTGGTGAGCGCCTGCACCCTATAGCAAAAACCTCTCCAAAGGGGAAAAAAAAAATTAATACCACCATTAATCTGAAAGGTCGTTAAGTGTTAGGAAGCTATCTAAATCATGGTGACAAATGTAAGTTTTCCAAATTCTAATTTTTCCTTGGAAGCTCAAATTTTATCACTGGCAAGAAACACTACTTCCAGTTGCCTTCCTTGAAATGCCAGGTGTACTTCGTTTGATTTTGAACAAATATTCATGTGTGGCAGACAGACTCTAACTAATGTGGCCTCCAAGAGTCTCACCTCCTGATATTTGTGTGATTCCCTTCACTTGAGTATGGTAGAACCCTTTACTTGCCCTCCAACTAACAGAAGATAGCATAGTCACCAGGATATACAAGATTCTGCGTATATGATTACATTACCTAAGACTGTAATGATATCTTGCTAACTACTCTTTCAACCTTACTACCTTTGAGGAAGCAGTCATGCTTAGAAAGACCCACTGACAAGAAGCCTGCTGAAATCCAACAAGATACTGGCACTCTCAGTCTAACAAACCCCTCAGGAAGAGAATTCTGCCAAAAACCATGTGAACTTGGAATCTTTCTGGGTAGGTTTCAGAAAGAGACCACAACTTGAATACAGCCTTATGAGACCTTAGAGATGAGGATCTAGCTAAACCATGATCTGACTCCTGACCTACAGAATCTGTGAGAATGTGAGATAATAAGCATGTGTTGTTTTAGTGTATGTTCACTATAATACTGAAACAGAGAAATAAATAGTACGCCATGACCTGTCATTCTTTCTAATAAAATGGTGTTCAATAAAAAAAACACAATTCAAACACACAAGTGCTTTTCCTCAGGACAACCATCATACTTCAGACACACAAGCTCTTTATACATACTAGCCATTGCATCACACAGAATACTTTTAAAGGCACATATTATAGGACAGAGTTAATACAATTAAGAACATTTTAATACTTTATCAAGGAAATTAAGTATACTGAAATTTGTTTTACTATGTGTGCAGTGAGAGACTGAAACAAAAACTATTAGTAAGGTTTAGTGCTACTGCCTTGATTCACAGATAAGGCACCAACAGCTTACCCCCCACCCCTTTTGCATCATCAATGCAAATATCAACACAATGAAAGAGGTAAACAGTGTCTTTGAATATGAAGACAACAGTGTTGACTCCTAAGTCCCTGAAAGAATCTCAGAGAACCCCAGGGAAATGTAGGCCATACTTTGAGCACTGTTGAACAAAGGCAATGTCTCCATTTTCTTAAAGTACACATTTATCCATAATATATACATACGTATGTGTGTATATACACATAAACTATGAGTTAGCCTGGACTGATATTCCAGATCTATCATCTGCCATCTATGAGGGTTCTTCAAAAAAGTTCACAGAAAATGCATATTATGAAAAAACGACTATATATAGAGTTCAAAAATTTTTGGACCAAAATAAACTCATACTGTAAGACAATTTTCCACACTTTTAAAGGCCCCCTCATAAAGTGATCTTGAGTGTATCACTTAACTCAAAGAGCCTGTTTCTCCAGATACAAAATGGAAATAATAGTGCCTATTTCATTGGGATATTAACAAGATTAATGTACTTCATGAGATTAATGTATGTATAAAATTTAGCAGAAAGACATATACATAGACATATATATATATATATACACACACACACATATATATATATATCTCTCTCTTGAGAGCTAAAAAAATGTTAATTATTACTATTATTTATTACTTTTTTTTAAGGTTTTTTAATCTCACTAAACTATGAAGGTGTATCTTCTGAAACAAAAGTTATGATGGCCTCTCAATAATTCTTCCAATTCAGAACACCTGGCCCAGTTTACACTGTTTTACAATTATGCAATATTCATTACTGATCATACTTTTATTCATCTTTGATAACACAGTTTTCAATCCTATACCCACTTAATTTAAGCATATTACCTGATTTATTAATAGCCTAGGGAGGCAGTTTCTGAAGTTTATTACTTTGGGTACTGGATGAATTATCATAAAGATGGTGACATTTTCTGATCCTGATAATGCTTCTACTTAGGTGACTACCTATGACAGTCCAGAATTTTAACTGGGTAATGTTGATATTGAAAAATAATATTCAATGTATCCCTGAACTGACTGTGTAGTTTCAGAAACACTTACAGGTTTAGAAAAAGGCTGACCAATAACAGAACTATCTGAAGATCTAGATTCAGGATGAAAATTTACTGGCGAGGCAGCCACTGGATTTGATGTTGGGTTCGTGTAGTGTTGACTTGTAGGCTTGAATGCAGCAGTAATACCTGTATTTTAAAATTATACAATATATTGAATATATTTCTATATAATCAGTTTTGTCAAAATATTTCACTTTATAATTAAAATAATACTATACCTCGACTAAGTGCACCATTCTTTATTCCTCGTGAATATGAGCTGGGGTTAACTCTGTTCAAAATATCTATAAAAAAATTAAACTTATTTTAAAACTCAATAAATATAAGATCACAGGAATCATGAATTGAACACACACAGATTCCTGGAAGGAATCTAGACATTATTGCTGACTTAAGAATACAATTAATTTTAAATATATACATCTTCGTTAAAGAAACAAAACAAGATTACTACCCTTGTTTTATAGAATAAAAACAAACTTTCACATTTTAACCTAAAATACAAAAGTTAAAAGTAAAAGAATGATAAATCTGACTACATAGAAGTTGTTTACATTTTCATGGCACAGAAATAGCTCAAGCAGTCCTTAACATTTTCTGAAAATATATATAACTCATTATTGAAGTATGTATCTTTCTTTGGATAACAAAGTTGTACAGACAATTCTTATGACTCAAAATCAAGTCTTTGCCTAACCTCTGCATTCCACTCACAACTCTTTAAAGCCTTATTTCATTATGGAGAATCTCACTGGGTTATCTGTTATTGTTCTTGAGTTCTTAAAGGGAAACTATGAGAAACTGCAGACTAAACTAAGCATACAGTTTACCAGAATCTCTTATAAATTAAGAAGTTTTAAATCTACCACTATCCCATAAGTCAATTAAGCCTGACATCACTTTGAGGATCATTTTAAAGCTCCTCACTCTTACACACATATGAACTCTGTAACTTCTAGCTTGTCCAGGAGCCAAACTAATTCTGAAAGAATGAGAATTTGCCTACAATTGCTTGTTAGGAAAAAGTTAAAAAGTCTGCACAGGCACACACATAAAAACACACTAAACAACCTACCAAACCTGCTAAAAATTTCCTTTTTTTCTCTCACAGGAAGAAAAAAGCAAATCCCATTAAATAATTTTATAAAGTAAACACAGAAGTACAGTGATAATGTCAATGCAATGCTCTATAATTAGCACTACAGAAGTCTTATTGGAGAAAAATCTGCTCCAACAACTTGATTCTGTTTTCATTTACAAATTCATGATTATTTACTCAAATCATCAAAGCACTAACTATTGCTATAGTACTTTTTAGTGATCATAACCTACAAAATACAAGTTTTTTTTTTTTTTTTGGGGGGGGTTGCTATAGAGCTCATGCGCTCACCAGAAAGAGACTGAGAGACAGAAAGCGAGAAATCACCCCCCACCCAGGGGGGATAGCCATGCTGCACGCAATCCCTTCTCCTACATTCTCCTCTCAGGATCTTGGGCATGCACACACACACATGTCTGGTATGAATTTAAGCACCGGGTCCGGGACTCGAATCGCTGTCAACTACATGGGAGTCCAGTGATGTAGCCATTTTGCCATCTGCTGGTCCCCAAAATATAAGTTTTTACCCTCCTTTCTGGAAGTTCTATATAACCATTTAATCCACATTCCTTTTAAAAATAGTTTATGTCTTAGAAAATAAAATCATATTAATTCTTCATTTAATAGATATAAAAACAAATTCTACTGTTTGAATTGAAAGTCAATCCTTTTTCTGAAAGAATTATTTTCAACTACTATTCATTATTCTAGTAGAGTACTGTTTAGAGTCATCTATAATTTGTATAAATTCAACTTGAATCTTAACCATCATGTTTTCAATTAAGAGATTTTGAATAGGGGCCGGCAGGTGGTGTGGTGGTTAAAGGTGCTAGACTCCCACATGGCCAACCAACCATGGTTTAAGTCTCAGACTTGGTGGCTTCTGTTCTCACTTTCCCTCTCTCTCTGGTCAAATTAGAAAATAATAATAAAGTTAAAATAATTCTTTTAAAAAAAGAGATTTTGAATAAAAGTTTTATGATATATACACTCTGGTATAAAATAATCAGTGACTAAGAAACAACTATTAAGAGTAAATACTGGGGCTAGCAGGTGGCGTGGTGGTTAAGGTGCTGGACTCCCACATGGTCAACCGTGGTTCAAGTCCCAGGCCTGGCGGCTTGCCTTCTCACTCTCCCTCTCTTTCTGTCTCTCTTTCTTTGTCCCTCTCTGGTCAAATTGAATAATAATAATAAATAAATTATATTAAGAATTCTCTCTTGGGACCAGCAGTTAGCGTAATGGCTATGTCGCTGGACTCTCATGTAGTCGACCACGGTTCAAGTCCCGGACCCGGCGGCTTAAACTCACGCTGGGCACGTGTGCATGCGTGCCCAAGATCCCGAGAGGAGAATGGAGGAAAAGGGATTGCGCCGTGGCCATCCCCCCGGGGGGTGATTTCTCACTTTCTGTCCCTCTGTCTCTCTCTGTCTGTCTGGCGAGCACACGTGCCCTATAGCGGAAAAAAAAAAAAAAAGAATTCTCTCTTTAAACAAAAAAGAGTAAATACTATGCTTCACTATCACCAACAAAAATGGCATCATGCCTAATTCATTTTAGCACTCCATGAGAGATTACCAATCTGCCACTGTAAATGAAAGTTATCTGGTCTCCCACCCTTTCCTTCATCCCTAACTCTTTAGAGTAGAACAAGGCCTTCAAATAACTATAAAACATTTAACAAATTTTTTCATTAAAAACACTACTTTATAAAACTTGACAAAAAAAAAAAAAAAAAAAGACTTACTTGAAATTGCTGGTTTTGAACTTGATATTTCTCCAACAAAAATTGGCTCATCGTCATCATCATCCTCGACCTCTTTTACTTTCTTCTGCCATGGTTCCAGCTCTTCTTCTTCACATTCCATAAAGAGTTCTGCCATTTTTGAATTATCTTAAGTTCCAAAAAGGGAGAAGCAAAACTTATTATATAGTATGATAATAAAGTCTAAAAATAACAATTTCTGAATTGATATTTGTAACCTGCACTCAGCAGCAACAATCAGTTAGCAACTCAAAGCTAACTCTCTAAGATAAAAACTAATAAAAAATAGATATATAGGTAATGGATGATAGTAGTCATTTATGTGGATGAAAAATTTTGCAACAATCAAATTCTCTCAAACTGAGTTCTAGTCACACACCTTTAACATAATTGTTTCAATAAAAATGAGTATAAGGAGCTGGCAGGTGGAGTGGTGGCTAAGGCACTGGATTCTGACATCACCAACTGTAGTGCGAGTCCCAGACCTGAAGCTTGTTTTCTCATTTCCCCTCTCTCTCTCTGGTCAAATTAAATAATAATAATAATAATAATAATAATAATAATAATAATAATAAATTAAATTAAATAAATAATCCTAAGGAGAAAAAGGATTATAATAAAGAAAGAGAAACAAAGAATAAGAAACCACAGGGTGAAGATAAACTAGAAAAACTGAATCAGATTCTGGAATGGCAGGGAGAGAGCAAAGAAGGAATAAGATGCTAGACTCATAGAAAATGAATAGGTTTATTCTGTTCAAAGCAAATTACACATTTTTTACCTGAAGAAACAGATCAAAGCAGTACATAAAATAAATAGCACCATTTTAGAAGTTCCAATCAAGTACACATGGCTCCCTAGGAAGCTTTTTAATTCCTCACCTTTTTTTTTTTTTTTTTTTTGGAAAAAAAAGGATTTATTATTTTTTTTACCAGAGAGAGAGAGAGAGAGAAAGTATAACAACAAGCTAACAGGTCTAGGCCTAGAACCATGGTTGGCCATGTGGAAATCTAGCACCTTAACCACCACACCACCTGCTGACCCCAGTGCCTCACTCTTAAACATGGACAACCAACAAGTACCAGAAATTTTAGAAATACCTTCTCTCTAAAAGACCAAAAGATGGTAAAACAAATAAGAGGATCCAAAAGGAAAAATAAATATATAGAGGGGAAATTAAATAGAGAATATTAGTGTACAAGTAGTATCTCCCTTTATCTGCAGTTTTATTTTCTGTGGTTTCAGTTACCAGTGGTCAACTGTGGGCCAAAATATTAAACTGAAAATTCCAGAAATAAACAATTCATAATTTTTATACCACACACCCTTCTTTCCTTTTTCTTTTTTTTTTCGAGAAAGATTTTTGCTATAGGGCGCATGCACTCACTGGAGAGATAGAAAGACAGAAAGAGAGAAATCATACCCAGGGGGATAGTCACACCATTAATCCCTTCTCCTCTACTCTTCTCTCAGGATTTTGGGCATGCATGCACACATGCCTGGAGTGAGTTTCAAGCCACTGAATCCAGGACTTGAACTGCAGAGAGCCATGTAGGAGTCCAGTCACCTAACCATTATGTAATTGCTGGTCCCAATATTGCACACCCTTCTGAGTAGCATGATAAAATCTCATGCCATCTGCCTCCAGCCTATGCTGCACATAAATTCAACATATCCACCCTGTATATTCTACTTGTTCCTTAGTGACTTGTTCCATTTCAGTCATCAAATCAATTGCTGTGATATCTCAGCATACATATAACTAACCTCTGTTTACTTAATAATGCCTCAAAGCATAAGACTGGTAATGCTGGCAATTTTGATACACCACAGAAAAACCATAAAGTGCTTCCTTTAAATGAAAAGGTGAAAGTTCTCATTAAGGATAGAAAAAAACTCATATTCTGAGGCACATAAGATCTAAGGTAAGAACCAGTAGCTAGTATGGTGGTTAAGGTACTGGATTCCCACATGGCTGACCACGGTTTGAGTCCTGGACAAGTTGCTTACGGATCATGCCAGGCACATGTGCATGCATGCCTCGAGTCCTGAGAGAAGAGTGAAGGAAAAGGGATTGTGGTGTGGCTATATCGCCTGGGGGTGGTGATTTCTCAGTTTCCTTCTCTCTCACTCTCTACCCCCCCTTCCTCCCACTCCCTCCCTGCCTCCCTTTCTCTCCAGCACACACATGTGTCCTATGGCAAAAACCTAAAAAAATAAAAATAAAATAAAATCTAAGGTAAGAAAGAAACCTTCTATCCTTGAAATGTGAAAAAGAAAATTTGTGCTCATTTTGCTACAACGCCTCAAATTACAAAAATTACAGCCATAGTGCATGAGTGCTTAGTTAAAAAGGAAGCATTATATCTTTGGATGAAGACATGAACAGAAACATGATCCAACTGAATACAATCAGGACTGGTAGCGTCTGCAGTTTCAGACATTCACTGGGGTCCTGTTGCATAAAGGGGACTACTATTTTGAGCATACTGAGACAAAGATGAATATTATAAGTGATGTTCCGAAAACAAAAAATAAGATTAAAGAGAGCCAAAATGTTTTAATTCGGTTAAAAAAGAAAAAAAAAAAAAAGTTGAGCAAACATCCCCAGAACTAAAAGGAGAAATATATAGACACTAACAGAGAAAATAAAATTGTTAGAAAATCAATTTCAGGGCTAGCAGTGATAAGAGTTAAGGTGGCTGAATCCCACATGACTGGCCACCTAATTCAAATCCTGGACCCAGCAGCTTGAAAAACATGCCAGGAATGTGTGCATGCCTGTCCAAAATCCCAAAGACAGAAAATGGAGAAGGAATTGCAGTGTGGCCATTCCCCATGGAGGGTGACTTCTCACTTTCCTTTCTCTGTCTCTCTCCAGCAGCACAAACACTAACAAAATATAAAAAAGGAAAAAGAAGTACAATATTCCTCCAGTGAAATTTACAGAAAGAGAATATAGAAAAAGGTAGGAATGGGTAGTAAAAATATAATGTAAGGGGGCCAGCAGATGGCATGGTGGTAAAGGCACTGGACTTTCATATGGCTGACTGTGGTTCGATTCCCAGTCCTGGTGGCTTGCTTTCTCACTTTCTCTCTCTCTCATGAGTGTAAGTGCCCTGTAGCAAATTTAAAAATAATAATAATGATAATAAAATTAAATGAATAATTATTTTAAATATATATACACATTACATATGTGTATATATACGTGTGTGTATATATATAATATATATTTAAAGTAAGAAAATTTCCTATACAGAAGGACATAGATCTCTGAGTTGAAAGGATCAATAAAATTAAATAATTATTTAAAAATATATATATATATATACAAACACATATGTGTGTATATATATATTTAAAGAAAGAAAATTTCCTATACAGAAGGACATAGATCTCTGAGTTGAAAGGATCAATAAAATTAAATAATT